>NC_079147.1:101508973-101633174 GCF_945859685.1 Eupeodes corollae
TTTTATAATTCACGAGATATCTAGAACCGAACATCAATTTTTGTCAAATTTTCGTACTATTTGTTGTAGATTTTATTTTAATTTTTAATGAAAAAACGGACTTTTGGACTTTTATAAAAAATTACTGAGTGGCGAAAACAATATTTTCTTTGAGTCGAAAATCAATATGTACCAACTTTGAGTATTTTTTTTTGGGTTTTTATTTTTTATAAGAAAAACTGTCAATTCGATTTTTTTTCAAAACGTTACCAGATGTCAAAAATGTTGTTCTTCGTTGCACAAAATTATTTTGGAGATAAAGTCATTTTTTGTTCTTTTGGACCTTGAATCCTTGAGATATGTCAAAATTTTCAATTCGCAAGATAAAATTCGGGAAGATAAAAATACTAAAAACTGAAATTATACCGATTCAGTTCAAGGCAGCTATTATTTCTGATCCAGAAAACTATCCTTTTTAAATATTTTTTATAAAATGTTTGTGATAATTCTAAGATATCGCTAAGCTGTTTGGATGAACGGTAACATAATATTAAAAGAATGCTAGGCGGGCTTTCGTAGGAGTTACTCTACAAGCGATAAGATATTGATTCTGACAATTGTTGCGGGTACTCTTTTTGATCAGAAAAAGAAACTTTATGTACTTTTTGTCGATTTCAAGACTGCATTCGATACAATCGACAAAAAAAACCTTGCTCTACAGCAAAGCATTGTCATAAAAATATGGAAGGGTGATGAAAGATTTGACTACTTTTAAACAAAAATAGGTGTAAGACAGGGATGCCTCTAGTCCTCATTTGTTTTCTTTGTTTATTGATAATCTCATTGATGTCGGGAGGAATAGAGTTTGATGGATTTTCAGCCCTTCTTTTGCTTTCTCTTTAGAAACGCTTCAACTGATGATCAACCGTCTGATGTATGTAGCACAAATTTGGGCTACAGAAAATATGAATCGATAGAAAACCTTATACGATTCTACGTAAAAAGATGTTTCCAACGTCCAAAATATACACCAAATTACATGATAGTTATTGAAACAATCGGGGTTCACATTGATTTTCTTTTAAGAGTTCTCTTCAAAAAGGAGCCTTTGATTCGAAAAGTTAACAGAATTAGTCTGATTATTGTGGAATCGATTTTATTCTTAACATTGAAGCCGCAATGCTAAGGAAGTCAAAGATTCCCTGAATAATATCATCGCTAAAACTGATATGTAAAATGTAGACTCGAATGTATCGTACAAGCAATCTCTTCAGTACATAGAGCCACATATAGCATTCTTGAACATAATCTTTGTAAATTAAGGTCTGCGAAGGAAATAACGGGTTATCCATTCTGTGGTTTCAAAAGTATAGGGCTGTAATTCGACATCTATCCAACACAAAGTTGTTCAACCAATTTCTCCTTTTCTGTTGAAAGTCTGACATTTCCGAAAATAAATCGTACAAACCTACCGTTAAAACCTACTATACAAAAATGGGATTCTGCCACAGCCACATATCGGGCTTTAAGTGGAGATTATGGTTTACATAACCGTCGAACTACGCAAGCAATTGGCAAAATTGTTAAGGAATTTGAAGAGAATGGATTGGTATCATAGTTTTGCCGTACCACTGAAAATATCGCTGCTGTAAGTAAAAGTGTTGTCAAAGTACCAAATGTGTCGATTCCTCAACGTTCTCAGGAATTAGGGACTATCTTACGGCACATTATGACGTACTTTGCATTTGGATCTACACCTACATCCATATAAAGTCCAGCTCACAGAACAACTAAAGCCAGCTGTCTATTCACCAAGTCGTATACACGTTGAATGGGTGCTTGAAGAACAGGCGGTGAACGGCGATTTTTCGAACAAAATTTTCTTCAGCGACGAAGCACATTTTTCACTCCGTGGGTGTGTTAATAAATAAAAATGTCGTAATTAAGGTTTTGAGAATTCTAAAAAAATTGAAAAGAGGCATTACTTACTTACTTACTTAAGGTGGCGCTATAGTCCGGGGCGGACCTGGACCTCAACTCAACAAGTTGGTTGAGGTCCTCTCCCACCTGGGTGCGCCACCTGAGTCGCGGTCTTCCTCTACTGCGCCGTCCCTCGGGATTGGATTCGAAGACCTTCCAGGCTGGAGCGTTGATGTCCATCCGCTCCACATGACCTAGCCATCTATGCCGTTGGACTTTAATTCTGTTAACTAGGTCAGTGTCGCTGTACAGCCCCTACAGTTCGTAATTATATCTTCTCCTCTATTCTCCATCTATGCGTAGGGGACCAAAAATCACCCGAAGAATTTTTCTCTCGCAACATCCTAAGATGCTCTCATTTTACTTTGACACGTTTCATTCCTCAGTGCAATAAATGAGAACCGGGATGATGAGTGACTTATAGATGGTGATTTTAGTTGCTCGAGAGAGGACTTTACTTCTCAATTGCCTTCTTAGTGCAAAGAAGCAGCGATTTGCAAGAATTATTCTTCGTTGGTTTCAGCACTGGTGTCGTTGTCTGTGTGGCTGGTAATCTTGGGAGTTTTTTTTTTACCTTTTGGTAAAATTTACGAACCTCATTCCTGTTTTCACATCCCTTTATCTCCTCGATCACGCGTTTCTCATGGTCTCTTTTTTCCATCTAAGAAGCCGGTGTTCCTCTCCCCTCTTCTGTTCGTAGAGCTCGTGAGCAGCTGTAGTCCTTTTGTGAAGCGTCGTTTTATATGCCTGTTGTTTCGCTGCGTGCGCTTCCCGGCATTCGTCGTCAAACCAGGTATTAGCTGTGGTGGCCGTTTGAAATCTCTGATGGCTGCAAGGCAATGTTGCCACTGGTTTTTAATGCTTAATGCAGGCAGCATAAGAGGTTATTAGAGACTCGATCGGAAAAGGACATGGCAGTCTCTTGTGATTGTAGCCGTCTAACGTCGAATCTTCTCACATTACTTCCTTGTTCTGGCTTGGATCGGGATATTCGTAGACGTACCTTGGCTTCAACGAGGGAAAAGGGGCATTACATTAAAAAAAAGTCACTGTTTGGTAAGCTCTTTAGTCCGGAGTTGTGTTCTTCGAAAACGACCATGAAACAACTGTCACCGTCAATTCAAAGCGTCATGGTAATATGGAAACAGACTTTAATTTGCCTGCTGTTGATGAATACGACTTGGAGAATATTCTTTTCTCAACAAGACGGTGCCAGAAGCCACACGACTCAAGCGAATATGGCCAAGAGACTTTTTCTGGCCGCGTAATTTATGGTCGTGGCGATATTAACCAGCCACCAAGATCATACGATTTGACATCGATGGACTTTTTTTGTTGGGGCTACGTAAAAGGCCGAATTTATGCAGATAAACTTTTAACTCTTAAGCACTTAAAAACCAACATGCGTAAAGCTGTGGTATTCCACCCAATATACATAAGTCAAAAAGTGTGTAAAAATTAACTCAAAAGAATCGATGCTTGCAACAATTCGAATGTTGGTCATTTAAATGATATAGTGTTTCAAACACAGTGTCAACGTCAAAACTTTATAATAAAAAAGAAATATTATAAAAACAATTATTTCGTAAACGTTTTATTTACGTTTACTTTTGGTACCGCCAAATGGATAACTCTGTACTTTAGCATGTATAACAATATCATGAAGACCATCTTAATCTAACTTACATATATAAAAGCTTCAGTGATGTTTACAATTTTTGTCTGGGGTAATTTTGTGACAAAACTGACCGATTTGCTGATAATCGCAAAAAGTCCTTTTTTTACCTTTGACCAATTTTACCAAGTAACAGCTCATTATGAATTTTTGTAACATTGGTCCTGATTTTAAGCCTAAATCAGTCCTGCATAACCACTGCTATGCTGGCTTATGAAAAATTACACTAACACTCTAGACCCAGAAGAAGGCTCGTTTTTTTTAATTTTTGAGAAAGTTCACGCTAGTAGTAGTGGAGAATGCCTTTGAGCGTATATCGATGTATATTGTATGCTCATATTATCGTATTTATTAGGTCAAGACTTCCACAGCCGCAACCATGTTTGGAGCCCAGTGGAGGCTGTTTTGCTTTGATGACATCTGTCAAATCTTTTCTTTATTATTCAGTTGCTTATGCCAAATCATCATGGCAAGTTACATGATTGAACAGCACGTTCAAATGATAAACCTTTTATATAAAAACGAGTGTTCGTTGACGCAAACGTTGCGAGACGACCGGTTCAGTTAAGTTGCCAACACCCGTACGTTTAAATGTTCAAGGAACGCAAGATCGGCCAAGAATATCGTCACCGTCCGTGGAATTGTACAGCAGAACACGAGGCAGTCTATTCCTCGCCGCGCACTTGGTGAATTTTGTTTCAGGACAAGATACAACTGACACAGGAGCTCAAAGTTCATGATCATAGACAACGCCGTTTGTTCGCTGACTGGGCTTTGAATCGGTTGGAAGAGTACCCAAATTTTGGCCTAATAATCACCTTTAGTGGCGAGGCGCATTTTTGGATGAATGGTTGTGAGAACAATCAAAATTGCAGAATATGGGAGGACACCAACCCACTCTAGGTTCACCAGTTGATAGTGCATCCTCAAAAAGTTACCGTTTGGTGTAGTTTTCGGGCCGGCGGCCTACGCAATTGGTCAGTATTTTTTTTTAAAACGACAGCGAGCGCTACATAACGATTAAACCTTATTTCTTCTGGCCCAAATTGAAACATATGGATGGACCTAGAGGACATGAGGTTCCAGCAGGACAGCTGGAAAACCTTATACATGGATTTCAAGAGCAAGTGTCCAAGGTGTTAAAATTAGAAACACTCTAAAAATTAGAACTACTTCAGGTTTTGACTTGAAAGTTTGTAGGGTGAAGACGTTAATGCGTAGCCATTGATATAATTATACTATCTATAGATCTTAATCTTAAGATCCAAAAAATTGTAAAAATTAAGAAATGTTTGAAACTGGAAGAACGATAATTTTCAGTCCACTTAACATGCTTCACCTTCCCAATCGATCATTGATTGTACCTATAAATTATGACAAAACACAATATTTTAAATTTGTGTTGATTTTAAGTTTTATCGGTAAGCGATTTCATTTTGTATTCAGCTGGCGAAATTCCACTTCTTCAAACTGCGTAACACGACGCTGCTGTCTTTAGTGTGAATTGTACCTATGATTGTATACCTAGATGTTAAACAAAATGTATCCTATATTTATGTACATTTGTAAATTATTGTAAACCAAATAAAAGCCGATAGCGACGGAAAATTCAATGAGAATCACAAAAGGATATTGTAGGTGCGATGCTGTGCGGTTGTGACTTGTGACGATGCGATGCTTTGTATAGGTTGTGTTCCATTTTTACGGATTTTTAAATCTGAGATTATTTTTGTTTATCACCAAGGTGGCAATCTGAAGTGACACATAAGGGGAATCAACATCAATTGAGATGCTTTACCCGAGGACCCAGAAGCCATTCCCTATTAAATTGTATGATTTTTGTTTGTGAAAAAATAAAAATATAAATAACAAAATAAAAACCAAACGATACGATGATGATGATGTAGTCAACATCACCGAACATTTTGTGATTGGGTTTGGTTTACTGTAGGACTGCAGAGTTAAGGTATATCGTAAAGTATTGTTAACTATTCAACTGCAGGCTATTTTAACCGACACTTGATGTTTCATATAGATTTGTTTTTATTGTTTTATCTTTACGTGCAGTATCTTTTGTATTTTATTTTATTATATGAAAAAAAAAACGAAATATCAATTGAATGAGGATGAGATTTTTCTGGTAGAAGTAGAAAGGTAGGTATTTTATCTTGTCGAAGCTTATGGCTTGATATTGAAAGTTTTGATTTGTATAGAGGTCAGGAAATTATGTTGGCCAAGTCATTGTAATAAATTGTTGATTTCTCAGACGTTGTATGGTGAGATAGTTTTTGACGTATTGTTGATCTCCAGCTTACTGAAAAGTTAGTTATAAGCAATAATTGTAGCCCCATAAAGCAGTAGGTTAGGTACGGTTAAAGTCGATGTCCATGATGGAATAGGACATACAATTAGGAAATTTAAATGGCCCATTGTTACACCACATAAACCTTGAGGCCTTCCTGACGAAACGTGAAAGACTGATTATGTTAATATGATTGATATCGTTTAAATCGTTATAGAAGAATTCTCCTAGGTAATTTTTGCGTTTTTGAACTAAAGCAGGACATGTACATAGGAGGTGGACAATTATTGTTTCCTCCTCTTCCTCATCCATGAGGCTTCTGCAAAAGTCATCTGAGAATACGCCTAGTCTCGTGGTGTGCTTTCCTATTAGACAGTGTCCGGTTATGACACCTATTATCGAGCTGATATGCGATCTGCTTAGAGAGAGCAAGCACTTTGAACGTTTTAAATCCAGTGTTGGCCAGATGTTTTTTGTGGCTTGACACGTGGTGATGTTGTTCCACCTGGTGCCTGCCCTCTTCGCAGCGTCTTGAATTAGCAACAGTTTACAAGTAGCGATTGGTATGCCAGTACTTGCCAAACGTGGTAGGATGGGCTGTACTGTACCGTTCCTGGCGAGTTCATCTGCCTTACAGTTACCTGGAATGTCTCTATGGCCCGGCACCCAGCAAAGGTGAATATTAAACTGTTGCGCCATCTCCATTAGAGATGCTCGACAGTTATGGACTGTTATAGAGTTTGTAGAGACAGAGTCCAGAGATTTGATAGCGGCCTGGCTGTCAGAGAAAATACAAATATCAGATGTTGATATCACGTTTTCTTTGAGCCAAGACAAGACTTCCCAAATCGCCAAAGGTCCGTCTGGAACACGCTACAATGATTGGGAAGGCGGAATGAGAGACTGAATTTCAGTCGTTCAGAGTACACACCTCCACCAACCCTTACTTTGGTTTTTGAGCCATCTGTGTAAAAATGGATTGACTCATCCTCCAAGAATGTCGTATCCTCCCAAAAAGATCTCGTAGGTATAGAAATCTGCAAGTTTCTGTCGAATTGTAGGTGGGGGATGGTGTAGTCTGTGTGCTTTGGAATTGATTCTAAGTACCTTAGAATTATACGGAGTGGCCAATGTTGTTGTTAGTCCACTGCGACGAAGAATTGAGACGAATAGGAGACCTTGCGGCTATTTTTTTTGCTAAGTATATCAAAAGGTGTAAGGTAGAGTAGGGTGTTTATTCAGTGCAGCAGCTTTTTCTAAAGCAATCCGCCATACTGCCACACCGTAAATTAAAATCAGTCTGATTACCGATGTGTATAACCACTGTGTAGTTCGGGGTTGTAAGCCCTATTTATTACCAACAGCTTTTAAGCTAGAAAAGAGAACTACAATAGCTTTTTTGACTCTATTGAGTGTGCACCAGTGAATATAAAATTTCAGTATTAACCCCAAAGGAAGAAAACTACCTCGAGCTTCGATAATTCAATATGATGTCTCTTTTATTACAATGTGTCAATTCAGATGACATTTTATAGAAATTAAAGTACCTCTCACACTAGATACAAATAATTAAAGGTTTGTGTCTAGTGTATCTAACAGTCTTCCCCTCCAATAGGGTTTGTGTTGATAGGGAACGACTTGACGCCAACCCGATCACTAACTTTCCCAAACTTCCATTTAGACTTCTTGCTCTGCTAATAACGAACTTGAAAGTCCCCAATTTCGAAGCTCCGCCTGGAATTCTCGATTTGTCTTGTCTGTTCTGGGCTGGTGTATCGTAATAAGTCGATTCTGGTGCGAAGATTAAATTTCAGCATCATATCCGCTGGACTCTTGCCTGTAGTGGAGCTTTCTGTCTTACGATATTGCATAAGAAGCCGTTGTCATTTTGTGTGAAGGTACCCTGTATCATTCGTAGCAGATCTTAATCCATTTTTCAGAATCTGAACAAATCACTCTGCTTCTCCGTTCATTGATGGAAACGCAGGTGAAGTAAGTTTATGGCAAATGTTGTTAGACTTAAGAAATTCTTGGAACTCCCTTGACGTTAAATTATTTCCCTTATCGGACACAATGGTTTGAGGAATACCAAATCTAGCAAAAAGTTCTCTCATTGCTCGTATTGTATAAAAACTAGCGATCCGATTCATCTGGAAAACTTCCAACCACTTCGTCTTTGCATCGACCACAAAAAAGAAATATCTTTCTATGAACGGTCCCAAAGTCAATATGTAATCTTTGCCACGGCTGTGCAGGAACTTCCCAAGGGTGCGGCAATGCCCCGACAACTTTTCACTAACACCTCAATATCGCTATCAATTCCAGTCCAATTGCAGTAACTTCTAACTAAGGCTTTCATTTTCATGATGCCGACGTGGGATGTGTGTAACTCATTTAGAACTCGGGTGTGTAGACTATAAGAAATTATGATTCGTAATCCATGGTATGGTGTGGTCTTCAAACTTGCTCCTGTCTTTAAAAGGATATAAAGTGATGACAATTCCTTATCCTGTTTTGTTTCTTTAGCTATATCCGAAATTCTTAAAGGTAAGTATTAATTCCAAAGTGGAAGTATTTCCGTCACTCCTGTAATCATGAATTTCAATTGGATTTCTGGAAAGAAATTCAGCTTTAATATTCTCTTTGGAACCCTTGTATTCAATGTTGTATTGAATTGTGCATAATGCAACAATCGCTGAGCTGTAAGTAAAGCAAGTGTTTATTGGGTGAAATATTGCAGTTAAAGTTCGATTATCTGCAATTAGAATAAATTCACGCCCACAGCAGTAGTTGAAAAACTTGTGTAATCCCCAGTAAATGGCTGTCGCTTCCTTGTCTAACTGGCTGTAATTAGCCTCTGCCTTCGTCAAACTTCTGGATGCAAAAGCAATCGGACGCTTCAAATTCTCTGTACGATGTGATAAAATCGCAGACAATCCAACAGGAGACGCATTAGTGGCTAAGATAAGAGGCACATCTTCATTGCTCATCATCTCTTTTTTTGCAATTTCAAATGGATGTTGACTCTGATCATTCCAAAAAAACTTCTGATCCTTCCTCAAAAGGTGGTAAAGCGTTTGTAGTTTAGTTGACAGGTCTGGAATAAATGTATGGTAGTAATTTACGATTCCCAAAAAAGGCCGTAATTGGTTTAGATCTGAAGCAGGTCAGTCAGGGGGTTAAGATATATAATTTGGTATTTACTCGAAAATAGAAATAATTCGGTTTTATGTGAGTTGACAATCTTGACATCTAGTCTTTACCGATCAGGCCAAAGTAAAAATTTGTCTAAGGCATTTTGTAAGAGTTCTTTTAGGGTGTTAAAATGCTTTCCTGAAACCGCTATATCAACGTCATCTGCAATCACTCCTAAACCCTCTGCATCCAGACCCCTAAAATTTCATTTACATGAAACAAAGATGACAACTTTAAATTCTGAGCTTGATGAAGTTCAAGTGGTTTTTAAATACTTGATTAAAAAAAGCTGTATTATTCGTTCGTATTCCATTAATCTCAGTCTTATCAGAAAGTTTTCCGTTGAATACAGAGGTTTCTTTGGTTTCTCTTTAGTGGTTAATCTGATTCTTGGAGATTATGTTTTAGGGTATCTGCTTAGGTGTTTTAAACTCGCAAATTCCCCATTTAGTTTCCATTCTTCTTGCGTCTAAGGTAGTGCTTAGCCTATAACGTCCCGGTAGCTTTCTAACAGCAACTTCTTACTTACTTACTTATTTAAGGTGGCTCTACAGTCCGGGGCGGACCTGGGTCTCAACCAACATGATTCTCCAACCAGCTCGGTCCCTAGCTAGCTGTCTCCAGTTTCGCATGCCAAGGTTGGTTAAGGTAATCTCCCACCTGGGTGCGCCCCCTGAGTCGTGGTCTTCCTCTACTGCGCCGTCCCTCGGGATTGGATTCGAAGACCTTCCGGGCTGGAGTGTTGATGTCCATTCGCTCTACATAACCAAGTCATCTAAACCGTTGGACTTTAATCTGTTAACTAGGTCAGATTCGCTGCACAGACCGTAAAGTTCGTCGTTATATTCTATGCAACAAACGATGGTCAAATTCTATGCGACAACGGAAACGATGCATGGTATGAAATTACTTCACGAAATGTTTGGAGAACTTAATATTACAAACGAACAAACAACAAAACAAGTAAACATATCAACGTCAAACTCATCAACAACGAGGTCATCAGAAGCTGTCAAAACACCGATGTCCATGAAGCCATCTGGTAGTAAACATGGGAAATACCAAGCTAAATGAAAAAGTGTTGCCGTCTGCCTTAACGCAAGTATTAAAAACATTAAAAATAATACCTTTTTAAAAAAGAAAAAAAAATTATCTGAATTTAAAAATATTAGTATATTAGCATATAACATTGCGGGATTAGCAAATAAGTTACTATTTTCCGATTTTTTTATGTTTGTCAAGAAACATGACATCTTTTTTCTTTTTGAAACTTTTGATTCAAGTAAAACTTTTGATAATTATAGGAAATATTTTACCGATTTTAAGTTACATTGGGTGTCTGCTTCACGTGTCTCTAACTTTGGAAGAGCCAGCGTGGGGTTTTTGTACGGGTTTAAGGAAAATAAAATAAACGGTAACTTCATAGAATTGGATGAATATGTTTATCTTAAGCTAAATTACTGCAACGTAAACTATCACATTCTTCCAATGTACATTAATTGCAACAATTGGATGCACGACTTTGAAATAATAAACAACTTCTTGAACATCACTAACATAGAAAATATAATGCTTATTGGGGATATGAACGCTCGCATAGGGACATTACAGACAAAAACCGTATGGACTAAACCTTTCACTAACGAATCTTTATTCCTTGAAAAAAGATCTTCGTTGGATACAGTAGTTAACAAAAATGGACAACTTTTTCTAGAAATGTGTCAAATAAATGATCTATTCATCCTAAACGGATCCACTAAACAAGATTGTCATGGTGCATATACATTTATAGGAGGGCCAGGAAAATCTGTAGCCGATTTTTGTGCAATATCTGAAGGATGGAAAAAGCTTGTCGAATCATTCAGTGTTGAGTCGCAAACTTTTGCTGATCATATGCCCCTAAAAGTAATTTGTCATCTCAGTGATGAGCAGGAAAACTCTACTCTTAATCTTCCTCCGAAGTTAGTCTGGAAAGATAGTTATAGAGAAACATACCAAACTAAAGTTAACCACGCACTTCTACACTCAAGCCCTCTTACTGTGTACCCTTCAAATGCAGAAGCAAAAATTAGTCATACCTTACCTATGTATAAATGTATAGAAAAGGCAACTCAAAGGAAAAATACTTCTAAAAATCCCACCTGCAAACAGAAATGGTTTGATAACGAGTGTTTCAAAGCCAGATGTTTATCTTTTGAATTGTTACGAAAAATTAAATCATCTCCCGATTTAAACGAAACAATCACAAAAAATTATTTAACAGCACATAAAAATTACAAGAACTTGTGTAAGTCGAAAAGAGAAGCTTATTTTCGAACTGTTGCAGTAGGACTTTCGAACACCAATAACAGCAAACAGTTTTGGTACAAAATCAATCAACTGAGAGAGCCAAATTTGATATGTGGAATTAAACTGCATGTCTCTGATCTGGCAGATTATTTCAAACTTTTGTTGAATCCACAACCAACAACAAATAACTTTTTGTTCGCAGAACCCCTTATTTACAATTAGAGCTTAGATCGTGAAATATCAATGAGCGAATTAAGTACGGCATTATTAAAAGCAGCAAATAATAAAGCACCAGTCCCAGACAGAATTTCAAACGAATTTTATAAAAACGCACCTACCGATTTCCAGATTAAAATGTTAGAGATGTTTAACTACATTTATGAGACGGGAGATATTCCACAATCTTTTAAGGATTCGATTGTATATCCCATATTCAAAAAAGGTGATCCCAATCTGGCAAGTAATTACAGGGGCATATCTTTTATGAACGCTATAGCAAAGATTTTCACCTCTATCTTGCTTGAACGAATACATTCATGGATTAACATAAATGAAATTCTTAGCGAGTACCAATCTGGTTTTCGTAAAGGTTATTCCACAACTGATAATATTTTTGTTCTAACATCTATTTCACAATACTTTTTGAGACAGAAAAGAAAATTGTACATCTTTTTTGTTGATTTCAAGGCAGCATTTGACTCGATAGATCGAAATGCTTTATTTTATAAGCTTTCGCAAAAGGGAATGTCAACAAAGCTAATAAAGATCCTTAGAAATATGTATACAAATACACGTCAGTCAGCATGGAATGGAAAAAGTATGTCGGAATGGTTTGAAACAAAATCTGGGGTGAAACAGGGATGTCTGCTTAGTCCTGTTTTGTTCTCAATCTTTATAGACGACATTACGTTGCAACTACCAGCTGGTGTACGAATCGCTGACCTGACAATAAAAGTTTTACTCTATGCAGACGATATTCTGCTTTTAGCAGAATCTCCTCAAAGCCTACAGCTCATGATCAACAGGCTCTCAGATTATTGTAAAACATGGAACCTTACAGTAAATCTTGAAAAATCAAAAATATTAATTGTTCAAAACAGACAAACTAAACTAGAAAGGAATGAAAAATGGTTTTAGAGACTGTTACAGAATACAAATATCTAGGGATCCTAATCAAGCCAAACATGAACATGTCACCCCACCTAGAAAAAAAGCTGTTATCAGCAAAAACAATGATAAATGTTTCTTGGAAAAGTGTTATCTCAAACACTAATATCCCCACATCTGCTAAATACAAAGTTTTCGAAGCCATAATGCGCTCCGTTATGTGTTACAGCTGCCAGACATGGGGTTATAAATTGTATGAAGAAGTGGAAAAGTTGCAACGCTTTTTTCTCAAGAAGTTGTTTTATCTGCCTACGACAACACCTAATTATGTTCTCACACTCGAGACTGGCGTACCATCTCTTTTCGTATACACATTGAAATTGCATTTTGACTATGTCCTGAAAGTTCTGTCCCAGGCACCTAATAGATTACCACAAAAACTTGTGAAATACACCTTCGAAAAGCAAGTGGAATGGATAAAGGAATGGAAAAAATGGGCTGAATTAAGTGGGGTAGAGCTTATTATACAGTTTAAAAATATGAATATGCTTAAAGGACAACTCTATAAATTACTGGAGGAGATAGACATTTTAGAAAGAAACGAAAGTATACAAAAAGCAATCTCTTCAATAGATAGATTGTTATATCCTGTGCTTAGCTACAACTTTACAGAAAACTACTTTGACGACAAATACAACGTGAGAGCAATATCCCTCATTTGTAGAGCAAGAAGTGATACATTAAATTTGAATGGTTCCCCGTACAGGAATTCCTTTGCAACCCAGTGCTCCCTATGTAACTTCAAATCAAAGGAAGATTGTTTTCACTTTCTTTCAATTTGTCCGGTATACAAGGAAATAAGAATGCTCTATTTTGGAAAAACGACTTTGTCCATGGAAGAAACCAAAATTGTGCTCAATGGGCAAAACTGGTATAACCTCTACCTTTATCTCGAAAATGCATCAGCTTACAGAAACCTAATAATTTCAGAATATCGATAAATCTTTCTTTGCTTTTTAAAGTATGTCATGTTTCAATTTTTTGTTTTTAGCTAAACTAAAAGCCATTTTTGCACTGTTTAAAATCCACAATTTTTGTAAGAATATTGTAATAGACACTATATTTTGTTTTGACTAAACTAAAAGTCACATTCTTTTATAAAGATCTTTTTTCGTTTTAGCCAAACTCAAAGCCCATGTTATCAATTATAGTAATGTATCATATAGATGGCATAAAGTTGTACTTGAATAATGTATAGTCTTATGTATTATTGAACCCGCAATAAAATTGTTAAATAACTTTTTTTTATTATAAGAATTTAAACTGATCTCTATAAATAATTAATTAAATTGAAAAAGAATATCTTTAATTATAAATATGAATTTCATACACTGAAATTTCAGTCTAAACTCAATCTGGCAGACGGCTATGCCACAGCCTATAATTTGTATTTTATTTTATTTGATTTATGTATATATATTATCAACCAAATTTGTATATTTAGTTGAATTTTTTGTGAATAAAATATCTATATCTATCTAAAAAAAAATCTATTCCGTCGTTATATCTTCTCCTCCATTCTCCATCTATGCGTACGTGACCAAAAATCACGGGAAGAATTTTTCTCTCGAAGCATCCTAAGACGCTCTCATCCTGGATTATTTTTTTGATGACAGTATATACTACGTCTTGCCCTCATTGAACACTTAACCTATCATCTTCGCTTCCGTCGCAATGTTCAGAAATGCTCCACTAACATCACGATTTGATCTTCCAATTATGTCAATATCATCTGCGTATATGAGTAATTTAATGGACCTTTGGAAGATTGTGCCTCTAGTGTTGACGGTTGAGTTCTGTACAATTCTTTCCATAACAATGTTGAAGAAATCGCATGACAGTGCATCGCCTTGTCTAAAGCCTTTTTTGACATCAAATGCATGGGTGAGATCTTTTCCGGCCTTCATAGAGCAGAGTGCATTCTCCATAGTCATTCTGCACAAACGTTTAAATTTGACAGGGATGCCAAAACTAGACATTGCTCGGTAGAGCTCTTCCCTACAGAAGCTGTTGTAAATCGATAAAGAGATGGTGAGTATCGATTTTAAGTTCCTGGGTTTTTTGCAAGATCTGAAGCCACAATGATAAGGACCAATCAGTTTGTTGACGAACGTCTTCAGACTTCACATAATACGGCAGTGAAGAGAAGGGAAGAGAAGAGAATAGAAGAGGAGAACAGCAACTTCTAACAATCAAATTTGTTCAAGTTCCAATGTAACATGTCCACGAGGTCTGATCACAAAGGACTAGCCTCAAAAGGCTTCCAGCAGCTTCGAACCATTTGAAACCAGATGTCTTAATAAAGGGTGATTTAAACCGCACGATCTAGGCGGCCAATTGACCGGTCCCGAACGTGAAATAAAATGTTCACTGAACTCGCCTCTCAATAAGCCAATTGTTGCACATGTTGTGTGTCATGTGGCACCGTCTTGTTGAAACCACATGTCATGCAATGCAAGTCAAGCTCTTCCTTTTTGGGCAAAAAAAACTGGATATCATCTCATGGTAGCGCTCACCATTCACAATTATGTTACGATTCGCATCATCTTGGAAGAAGTACAGTCCAATGATGCCAAAAGCAAGCCGCACCAAACTGAGCTTCGTTGCTGAACACAATTTTACGGTAAAAAAGTGGTTCCTTGGCCAACTTTCCAAAAGCACATTCACCAAAAAGTTTACGTTGCAGTAGGACGTTCGGCTTCAATTCTTGCGCCAGCTGTATTTTGGCATCACACCTAAATTCGTCCGCAAAATTGTGTACGTTTTTAAGTATCAGAGGCTCAATTGAATCGATAATTGGTGGTCATCATTGACACTGGCCGATACAGCTGCGATATTTACTTCAGTTCGCACTTTACCTAAAAGTGTTGGTGATTTAATGTCCAATAATGTAAATTTGGTGACAAAAGTCCCAACAGCAGCGTCAGTGGGTCTATTAAACTGACCATAAAATGAAAGGTGCGCGCGATAAACTTTCTTAACAGAACACGCATTTTGATAATAAGATTCAATAATTTGCAAGCGTTGTTCGTTTGTAAGACGATTCATATTTAAATTATAGACCAAACTGAATTTGTTTAACAGTGAAACAAAACACGAAACGTGCGTCAGCTGTATAAACAAGTGTTGACAAAAAGATAATAACTAGAAAAATCACCCTTTCACAGTCGAACTACAAAACGTCTCAGACATAATTGCACCTATCCTTGATGCAATTTCTAAGATCTGTATAGAAGAGAAGAACTGGCCTAAGTGTGTCCTACTCCATCATAGACAACCACTTTAACTTAATCATACCTAATATAACCTACATATTTGCAAATACTTAGTAACACAAGCATTTGAATTAGAAGTTTCTAAATGTTTCTTTAAGGCTATAGCCAGAATCAATCTTCGTTGACAATCCGGTGACAACTAATGCAGTTCAAGAAGCAAAGCTTTGGTCGAATCGTCCATTCGGATTTTGTCTACATAACTTACAATATCATACAAACATTTTGAGGCAGAAACAGTAGATTCAAAAGCCGTTCAAGTTTCTGGTACACGCGAATGGTTTCTTGGATTCATTCTCAACCGTTTCCTCGCTGCCATTATCAACTTCTTTGAGAAAACAATAACACTACGGTTCGTTTTGAAACTTTGGGTTTTGATTTGTAGTTCATTGAGAATATAAAAAAAAAGTTTTTTTTTTTGAGTAAAAGATTTTTAAGTAAGCTTTCCAAATAATTTAGATGAGTCAATTATTTCAAAATATACCATTAGCAATTTTTATCAAAAATTAAGTTTAAATACTGTTCTAATTTCCAGATGGGGGCGACCGCATATTGGGGCAAGACCGTTTTTGTACTATATTGTATGAAAAAAAGTTTGAATGGCAACACTTTTTTAACAAAACATGTGTCTTCTATTATTATTAGTAAATTACTTAAAATTATTAACTTTTTCTCTTTAGTATTAAGAAAGTGCATTTTCAACATCATTTATTGTGAAAAAAAGTCGAAAAGTAAAGAATTCAACCAGAAATTCAATAAGTTACGGTAGGATCCGAATGGGGCAAAACCACATATGGGCGATCATGCCCCTATGCGGTCTTGCCCCCAATGTTTTCCTAATTCCTGTCTTTTTTTTTAATGTTTTTTGGTCTAATATGGTACGAAATTACATTCGGAAAACAACGCGGCAGTCTTGGCAAGAATCGGAAATGAAATCTGCACTTGATGCCGTTCTTAAAAATGAGATGGGGTTTAAAAAAGCTTGTCAGACCTTTAATGTCCCTAAGAGCACTCTAAGGGACAGTTATAAGAAAGTTGTCGACAAATCTATCACCCTTGAAAACTGCGCAAAAAAGTGCTCTCTTGGAACAATTAAAACCGTGTTTACAAAAGAGCAAGAAAATGAATTATCTGAACATATAATTCAGCTCGAAAGCCGTTTGTTCCCCATAACTATCAAGGATTTGCGTAAACTTGCATTCCAACTAGCAGAAAGAAATAACATACAAAACGATTTTGACAAAGAAACTGGGATGGCTGGATATAAGTGGGTGCAAAATTTTTTGAAGAGAAATCCTAAAATTAGCCTTCGTAAGCCGGAAGGAACCTCTGGAGCCAGAGCCATGGGTTTCAATCGAGTATCTGTCGCTAAGTTTTTTGAGCTGTTGACAGAATTAATGGATAAATACCACTTCTCACCTGATCGTATTTATAACTTCGACGAAACGGGCATATCAACGGTTGCCAAAAAAGTATCAAAAGTATTGGCTAAGAAAGGAAAACCCCAGGTAAGTTCTCTTTTCTTTTCTTAGCGACAATACTTTATCTTTAATTTCAATCATAAGGTTGGAACTCTTACTGCTGCAGAACGTGGCAAAACAATAACAAATGAAATCTGCATGAGTGCTTCTGAACAGTTTATACCGCCTTTGTGTGTTTTTCTCGAGTCAGAGCGCATAGACATGTAAACATACTTGAGAGAGCTCCACCATGTTCAATTGCTGTCTATCATCCCAGTGGTTGGATGCAGACAGATTTGTTTTTAACTTGGTTTGACCAGTTTTTAAAACATTCGAATCCAACAAAGGATAAATCGGTTTAACTATTACTAGACGGGCATTCAACACATACCAAAAACCTGGAATTCATAAACAAGGCTCGAGAGAAAAATGTTGTTGTTCTATGCTTTCCACCCCATAGTTCGCATCGAATGCAACCACTAGAGTTGCGTTTATGGCACCATTAAGTCAATATTATTCGTCAGAAGTCAAAAAATGGATGCGAACAAATTCACCATCAATGGTTTACTGAGTATTAAATTCCTGAACTATTTGGCGTCGCTTACATGAAAGCTGCCATCATTCAGGCAGCAGTTAACGCATTTAAGAGGACTGGAATTTATCCATTAAATAGTGACCTGTATGAAGACTGGATGTTTGAACCAGCAGAAACCACAAACAGGCCTTTCACAGAAGTCGCTGAAGAACTTGTCACAAATTCCACATTACAAGATGTTTTTGAAGCACCCCTTGAAAGGGCACGTTCAATTGAACCACCTGCAACAACAATGATTTCCACGCAGGAAAACTTTGTTAACACAGACTTCGTCGATGCTCTAGCTGCCTTAGACAACATTCCATCAACGTCAGGAACTACAGCCTTCATTTTATCTTCTCCAAAGAAGCTTGGTAAGTTACCTTCTGGAAAGAGAACTTGTTCTCAGAGAAAGACAAGGCGGGGAAAAACGGCGATTTTGAAAAATTCACCATATAAAGCTAAGCTGGAAGCTCTAGTTGCTAACAAAGATAAAAAAAAGCAAGTCACCATAAAAACCACAAAAAAAGTAAAGCAACAGGCTTCAAGGAATGTTGCTCATAGTGAGGATGCGAGTAGTTGCATCTTCTGTCTGGGGCTTTTTTTCAAATCGAACCCAACTGATGGCTGGATAAAATGTACCATGTGTTCTGGCTGGGCTCATGAAGCTTGCGCTGGAGTTGGAGAAGACGAAGATGTCATATTTGTATGTGACTTTTGCAAATAATAATTTGCATTTTGAGGGTCAAAACGGTCTTGCCCCCAAAAAAATTAGTAGGGCGATCCGTTTTTTTGACGATGTTTTTTAAAACTTTATTGTTTTTTTTTGAATAAGTTTTTATTAACTTCCCATAGGAAGTTATTGTAATAGGTCCGATTTGTCAAATTGAAAATTTTGACATTTCTCGACGTTTCAAGGTCCCTAGAGTCGAAATAAAAGATGTTTAGAAAGATGTCTGTGCGTGCGTGTGTACGTACGTTCGTACGTCCGTACGTCCGTACGTTCGCTACGTTTTTTTCGTCGTCAATAGCTCAAGAACCAGAAGAGATATCGACTTCAAATAAATTTTGTTATACAGATAATAAGGCAGAAAGATGCAGAAAGGGCTCTCAAGAAAATTGCGTGGGTGGTTTTTTTACCATAGCAGTTTAAAAAAAAGGTGAAAATTTTGGTTAACCCTAAATATCTTACGAACCAAAAACCCAAGGGACTTGAATTAAATTTTATATAATAAACTGTAACGTGATCTCAAAGAAGTATATTTTTTGAAAAAAATGTATCTTACCGGTTGTTTTTCTAAATCAAAATAACTGAAAAAAAAAATTTGTTACCTACTAAATTTAACGACTAACATATGGTTTCATCTCCAAAACAATTTTGAGCAACGGAAAATAATGTTTTTGAAATCTGATAAAATTTTGAGAAAAAAAACATTACTCAAAGTTCGAAAAAAATTAAATATCGATTCAAATATCTTTTCAAAAACTTAAAATTTATGCTTCAAGCTTATTTTATCTTATAAGAAATATTGTTTTCAACATTTTGAAAAATGTTGAGAAAAATCGAGTTTACAGTTTTTTTACAAAAATAAAAACCTAAAAAAAAATTAATAAAAGTTGGTAAAAATTGATTTTCGACTCAAATATCTTTTCAAAAATTGTAGATATTGGCTTTTAACTACTTTTATCTTTCAAAAAATATTGTTGTTAACATTTAGTTAAATTTTGAAAAAAATCGGATTGAAGTTTTTGCACAAAAAATTAAATACCTAAAAAAAAAATTAACAAAAGTTGGTAAAAATTGATTTTCGACTCAAATATCTTTTCAAAACTATGTAATATTGGCTTCAAATTTTATAGAAAATATTGTTTTCAACATTCGATAGAATTTTGAAGAAAATCGAATTGACAGTTTTTTTACAAAAAATAAAACTATAAAAAAAAACGATACTAAAACTTGGTAAACATTTACTTTCGACTCAAATAGCTTTTCAAAAATTAAAAATATTGGTTTCAAACTTTTTTTATTTTACAGAAAATATTGTTTTCGATATTCAGTGATTTTTATATAAAAATCCAACAGTCCGTTTTTTCATAAAAAATAAAATCTATATTGGTAAAATCTACTAGTACATACAGACAAACTTTTAAGCAAGACAAATCGACAGACGGGATGGGAAGTTATCAGTGTGGGTCGCATCCCAGCCTCTTTTTTATTATAATAATCAAAGTTGCTAGATGAAATGTAAGACTTTATTTTCCTTTATAACAGATCTTGAGGCAGTCAAGCACTAAATGTGCGGTCTTGCCCCCACTTCCCCTATTATAAATGTCAAGTTGAAAATTAACAAATAAAAAACGGGCTTGAAGTGACGCGCGTAGGATCGAAAAAGTAGTGTTGATTTTATTTTTACCACTTTCATAAAGAAAAATGGATATTAAAAAGTTTAAAAAGTCAAGTGTTTGTTGTTGTTTAATTGGTATTTAAATAGTCATTTTTTAAGTTTTGTAAAGTTAGAACAGGCTTTTAAATATGAGCTAGGTTATAAGTGTGTTCCTATATGCTATACGTTTCATATCAGGATCCAGAAAAGGAAATGACTTTAACTATATTCCCAACGTCTTTCAAAACTCTTTTCTCATGTCTTTATCAATTTCCAAATGTATCTAAAAGTATACATTTCAAACACGAATGAAAATTTGATAAAATCGTTTTTTCTCCATTCCATACCCACTTTATGCACTAAAAGCTTGAAGTTATATCCAATGCAATTGAAAACATAATATCAACAAAAATATTCAAAGTAAGTCTACCAAAATAAAATAATTTAAAAAGAAATATTGACATCAGCCTTCTTGCCAATTCAACTGTATGTAATATAAAAATAGCAATACCTTGAAAGATGATATACGTCTACGTACACAGACAGACTATACACACACATATCAACAAAATGCATGAAAAAGCCATTTATCCTGCGAATGCATTTATTGTAAATGGCTAAATTTGAAAGGATGTTCGTAGCGGTAACGTTACGTTCAATGAACATTTTTGATCTAAACGTGGCGACGATATTCGTGTATATGGATGTGGGTTTAAGGTAGAGATATACTAAGTGCATGTATGCAGGATTACCAGATTGGTCTTTTACCGAAAATTGGACTACTTTTCCAAAATTGCAGATAAAGGATTTTGATTGAATGCCCAATCAAATTATTGAACTTATGGCTGAGCAAAAGTCTGACGGAAATGGTTAAGGAAATCATATTTTTTTTAACTTTGGACCTTGCTTGCGGCTATCGCAAAGATAACTGTGTTAATATTGATAGCTCATCCATTTTAAAGAAGAAAAATTATGTTTTATTCTCCTAAGTGACGCAACAGCTCATAGAGAAGAAGGGCTTAATACCTAAGAACTTTCAATCATTCCTGTGTGCGACTAATGTCAGAAATAGAGAAGATCTCCGGTTCTTATGCCGAATCCGAACGGCTAGTTCGATAAAATCACTTTTCATAACAAGAATTACTCTTGGAGGATTTGACAATCCCTTGCAACCGGCAGTACCCGAGGCAGGGATTGAACTTAAGACCTCTGTCGTGACACGCATACGCATTAACCAAAAGTTATGGATATTGTAGCATACTATTGAAGTTGGACAATAATTGGACTAATTTTTTGGCTTCCATTTTTGACTCCAATTTTTTTAAATTGAGTTCAGAGCTAGTTAAGGACATGATGGCAACCACTCATACATATATGCCGTGTCAATGTCGATGAAGACGCCAACGACGAAGACGATAGAAAAAATTGTATTTTACCTTATTACGTTGTCATGTGGTGTTATGTGATTTAATCTGGCGTCATTCAATGCGCGACAATCGCTACCACCATATACCATAGAAACATACCAAATAGTGCGAGAACCATGATACGTAAATATTCCACCTAATCCTTGAATGATGATTGACTTCGAATAAATTCTGTAGCTTCTCGTTTCCCGTTTGGATATTCGAGAATTTCACTGATTGTGCAACTTGTTCGATTGAAAGAAATTGGATTTTTTGTGGCTTTTCTCAACAAGCAACCTTATAATCATTTTCTGTCATGCAAAGTTGGAAAAGTTTTGTATAGAGAACTTGAAACCTTGAATAGTAATAGCAAAATAGGAGAAGGTATTGTTTGCACAATTTGTCAAATTTTCAGCCAGGTGAATATATACTTAAAAATAAAATGAAATGCATATTGTGCCTTAACAGACCTCCGTTGTTGAAAAATAATACTTGATTTGACAGACTTTAACAATGCATGCAATATTTTTTTTTGTAATAAAAGAAAATTGTCTGCATTTTATTGTTTAAGTGTGCCTTTTTCCAAAATAACTTTTTGAGGTAGGTAGAGTAGTCAAATAACATGAAATAATGCCCTTACCTCAAAATAAAAAAAGGAAAAGTAAAGTATCAGAAGTCACAATTATTTCAACAAAACTTAATCCAAATAAAATCGCACAATCGTTGACTAACTTAGTTCTGCCAGAACTCTCAAAAGAAAAATTCCATAAATCTAGCTCGGTCCCTAGCTAGATGTCTCCAGTTTCGCGGTCTAAGTTAGGTAAGGTCAACTTTCACTAGTGCGCGCCATCTGATCCGCGGTCTTCCTCTTCTGCGCTGTACTGTGGGTGTAGATTCGAAGACTTTCCGGGTCGGAGCATTGGTTTCCATGCGCTCAACGTGACCCAGCCATCTTAGTCGTTGGACTTTTACCTTTCTGGCTAAGTCTACGTCGCTGTACAGTCCGTATTGCTAGTCATTCTATCTTCTCCTCCACTCCCCTTCGGTGCATACGGGACCGTATATCACACGAAAATCTCTTCTCTCGAAGCGACCCAAGGTGCTTTCATCCGCTTTTGTCATACTCCATGCTTCTGCACCGTATAGAAGGACAAGAGTGATAAGGGTAAGACCCAACACTTTGGTCCCTCGAGAGAGGACTTTACCACTCAATTGCTTTCTTAGTCCAAAGAAACAGCGGTTAGCAAGAGTTATTCTGCGTTTGATCTCAGGGCTGGTGTTGTTTTCTGCGTTTACAGCGGAGCCTACGTAGACGAAGTCCTCGACTACCTCAAAGTTACGGCTGTTGATGGTGACGTTTTGACGAACACGTCGTCGGTATTGTATTTCCTTTCTTGACGACAGCATGTATTTTGTGTTGCCCTCATTAACCGTTAAACCCATTTTTGCCGCCTCTGCCTTCATACTCACAAAAGCCCCATTGACATCACGCTTAATTCTACCGGTTATGTCAATTACATCAGCATAGGCTAGTTATTGGATAGACTTTGGAAAGATAGTGCCTCTAGTGTTGACGTGTGAGCTCTGCACTATTCTTTGAAGCACGATATTAAAATGGTAGACATGTGCATTCAAGAGGACACAAGCGTCCAAAGGTTTTTTCTCAAAACCCATCTCTGTCTATCAACTACTACTCTCACCTTCCCGTGGTGAACATCAAGTGCCTAGTACCTCAACTGGAGATTGGGTTCCAACCCCAGTGGAAAGTTGTTGGGGGCAGCAAACGAGAGATGGGGAGAGGTGTTTAAAGTAAGGCACCTTTTATTATCCAGAAGGCGGCGGACCAATTCTCGAGTTGAAATCAACGGTGGCGTCCACAGTTCCAGTAAGGTTGAACTACTAAGTGAACCCCTTATAGGACTTCTACGACATATACGGAGCCCAGCCCTATAATGAGCGGTTTATTCGGCTCTCCGTCCATGGAGACATACTAAGGATCTGGCCCTCCAGGTTCGGGGTGACTTCCTGACCAAGTACAAAATACCTTAGTTGCGAAGCACCAACAAGCCTCCGATACGGATGGATTCACTGTTGATAACCCACGCAAACGAAATAAGGACAACGAACTTCGGATCTGTACGTGGAATGTAAGGTCCCTTAACAGACCACATGCAACAGAACAATTAGACCACTACCTCGATGTAGCCGAAGTATGGACAAGGAAGTACTTTGAGAATTTTCTACGTTGAATGGCTACAATCGCAAGAGACTGCCAAGTCCGTTTTCGATCGAGCTGCATGCGTTAAGCATTGAAAACCAGTGGTAACATTGCCTTGAGGCCATCACACATACCACCTTTGAAGTGCTAGGTTTCAAACGGCCATCACAGCAAAACCCCTGGTTTGACGACGAATGCCGGCAAGCGCACACAGGGAAACAGCAGGCATACAAAACGGCACTGCATAAAAGGACTAGAGCTGCTAGCGAGCTCTACGAGCAGAAGAGGAGAGAGGAACACGGGTTTCTTAGATGAAAAAAAAAGCATGAGAAGCGTTCGAGTAAGTAGAGGGATGTCACAACAGGAATGACGTTCGTAAATTTTACCAAAAGGTAAAAGGTCCCAATGGTACCAGCTACGAACCGAAGCCTGTAAAGACGATCAGTGGAACATCGTAGTAGAAACGCAGTCGATGCCAACAATATGGAAAGATAACTTCTCCAAACTATATAACGGCGATGACGAACCGAATTCCGCTGTAAGGGAGATAGAACCACTCAACCTCGGCGACGCAGATCAACAAATCCGCCTACCCGACCTTGACGAAGTGAAGATAGATGTATGTAAACTAAAGTCAAACAAAGCTGCTGGATCTGACGGTATCGCTGCGAAATATTCAAAGGAGCAGGCAGTGGCTTGGTAGGGAGCATGCACCAACTCATCTGCAAAAGATGGTCAGAAGAAAGCATGCCCGATGAGTGAAATGTCGGTAAAGTTTGTTCAATACATAAGAATAGAGAGCCTCTAAATTGCACAGACTACAGAGGCATCAGTCTCCTGAACATTTCATATAAGATCCTCTCTGTCGTATTATGTGAACATTTGAAGCTGTTCGTCAACAACCTGATATGTGTTTATCAGTGTGGCTTCACACCAGGAAAGTCCACTATTGACCAAATATTCACACTACGGCAGATCTTGGAAGAAACCCAGGAGCTTCAAATCGATACCCACCACCTCTTTATCGATTTTAAAGCCGCGTATGACAGCATCTATAGAGAAGAGCTCTACCGAGCAATGTCTAGTTTTGGCATCCCTGTCAATCTTATCCGTTTTTGCAGAATGACGATGGAGAATGCACGCTGCTCTATCAAGGTCGGAAAAGATCTTACCGATGCATTTGATGTCAAAAAAGGTTTAAGACAGGGCGATGCACTGTCATGCGACTTCTTCAACATCGTTTTGGAAAGAATTGTGCAAAACTCAACCGTCAACACTAGAAGCACAATCTTTCAAAGGTCCATGCAAATACTCGGATTTGCAGTTGATATTGACATAATTGGAAGATCAAAGCGTGATGTCAGTGGACGTTTTTTAGCATTGCGACGGAAGCGAAGAAGATGGGTTTAGTGGTCAATGAGGGCAAGACCAAGTAAATGCTGTCATCAAAAAAGGACACTAAAGAACGACGTCTTGGACAAAACGTCAAAATGGACAGCTGTAACTTTGAAGTAGTTAAGGACTTTGTCTACCTAGTCACCGCTATTAATGCAGACAACGACACCAGCGCTGAAATCAAACGAAGAATAATTCTTGCAAATCGCTGCTTCTTAAATCATCATCACCATCACACTCATCATCCCGGTTTTCATTTATGGCGCTGAGGCCTGGTAACTGTCAAAGAAAGATGAGAGCGCTTTAGGATGTTTCGAGAAAAAAATTCATCGGGTGATTTTTGGTCCTCTATACAATAGATGGAGAATGGACGCGAAGATACAACTATACGAACTATACGGGCTGTACAGCGACAACTGACCAGGTTAACTTCCTTACTACTTAGTATTTAGTACTTTATAAATAATTTAAAATTAACTTTTTCGACTACGTTTAATATAATCATTTTTTTCAGTTTGTATGAAAATAGTAATAGTTCCTTCACTTATGCTCAGCACTGTATTTTATTTATCTATATATTATTTTTCGGTACTAGAAGTCGCAGTAACAGTACCAAGAAAAACAAATTTAATATGAGATTTAATTTTTGTGGAATGTATACCTACGTTTGTAAATAAAAAGCTAAATTCATCTAAAAAATATTCCTCTTGGAAAAAATCAATATCAACAAATCATCCTTCAACTCAAATAGACATCAACAAAGGCATTTACGTTTCATCCTCTTGATATACGAGTACTTGTACTTTCCGAGAAAGGTGCGGGTCGGATGGCATTCGTTGGCAAAAAGAAAATAGTTCCTGCAATTTACCAAATAAAAAAAGAGTCATTGCAAAAAAGCCAGTTAAACAATATCCTCAACCCAAGCCATTGATTTCTTTCTTTGCCATTCGAGTATAATGTATCCTGAAACAGAATCACCACAAAGTCATTATTTGCTACATAAAGTCAAATGGTTTCTCAACGACAACGATGTTGACGATGACTTTGAAAGCTAAAGGTTTTCTATACCTACATATACCTTTCCTATCCCATACCTATAACCATCATCTATACACTAGAAGCTTTGGAAACATTGAACTGATGGCAGTTTATTTTCCCTTGTGAGTAACTGCTGTCAAAATTTTCGAAAAAAAAAGAATAGCTCGTACCTGCTATACCTTACCTACCTACCATTCATTCTTCATCACGTCTTCAGTTTCAGTTGTTAGGTATAGGTAGATATGGGACTTTTTATAGAATACGATTCGTAAAATCATTTTTTATGAACTTTTACCCACAGAACACTCATTTAAAGTGAATTGTCGTTACATGAGAGTTTATATTCATCCTTGGGCCTCATACATTGTTCCAATATCCCAACATGTATCTTTTTACTCCTGTGTTTCTATTTGTACCCACAACAACATCCTGTGATAAAAAGCATTCTTTTTCTTACGTGTTTGGGTTTGAATGGTATCATCAAAAAGTACTTCGATCAACTCTGAGTTGAAAATAAAAAAAATTAAACGTCAACAATCAAAGCAAAATGTATTTTCTCTTATATTTCGGAAAATTGTCGCAAAAATGAGTTCGCTCATCATTCTTCATCCAACAGAGCTGTTAATATAATTGCGTTTAAAATACTTTGATAATGTACGAGTATGTATATAAAAGAAAGATGTTATGGATGTTGTTCTTTTTTAATACTAGCTGACCCAGAAGACGTTGTTCTTTATTTGATTGGTCTTAAAAAAGAACTTAAAAAAGTTTTCACAAAGTGAAAAATTGGTTAACTCCAATATCTTACGAACTAAAAACTATAGCGTTTTAATTTTAAATGATATTATTTATAGTGAAGCGTTGGATACAAAATTGAATTTGTGTATATATCAATTCATTAACTAATTTGTAAACTTGCTTTAAACTTTTACCTTACGTTTAGTTAAACTTTACTGGGTTATTATTATTCTTTACCTACGAATACTTTATATAATGATGAAATCAAAAGATGTAAACTTAGTTTTTAAGTCTCTCGATAGCCTCTTAATTAAACAGTTCACGAAAAATTACCTACTTTGTTTTATTTTCCCTAACAAAGGGAATGGGCCAGGCTAGCTTTTATAAAGGAAATATTTCTTTACCAGTTTGTCTCAATATATTTTATATAATTATATTTAAAAATGAGTTCGCTGTATCAAATCAAGGAGGACTCAGGACTCCTGGGTACTACACTATTAATGTACAACATTAATGTATTTTTACTCCATCATTTCAGTGACAAAGATACCACCGTAGCTAAGCTGGAAACAACCGAAGGAAGTTTCTTGGCCCTCTCGCTGGAAAAACCCTGGAGAAAGTCGTCGCTGAAGCGGAAAGGCTTATTATTGGAAGGGTGCTGACGCTCATCTTACTGTATGGGGCAGCACGAATACCAACAACAGAGGTGAGTCTCTTTTTGATTATATTCTTGGTACTAACTTCTTAGTAAGTAATGTTTGAAATGAACTAACCTTCATAACTAAAACTCGACAAGAAGTCTTAGACATAACTCTTGTCTCAGATGCTATACACCATATGATCTTGGACTGGAAAGTATCCAAAGAACACTCGTTCTCTGATCATAGATATATCCAGTTCAATATAAATGTGGATGATAACCCGAGTCCATTGACTTTTCGAAACTATCGGAAAACTGACTGGACTTCATACAGGAACTCATTACAGAGTTTACTAGAACCTGGACTATCTAGTCCTTCCTCTAACGCCAATGAACTTGACAACAAAGTCAATGACCTTACCTCAGCTATGATCAGATCGCTAGAAATTGCTTGTCCACTTATACACATAAGAGTAAAGAGGAAACCACAATGGTGGGCCTCAGAGCTTGACTCGCTCAGGAAACAACGCAGAAAACTTTTCAACCGAGTCAAAGACGCAAGACTAGCCACTCACTGGGACTCTTACAAAGAATCCCTAAGAATCTACAAGAAGGCACTAAGGAAATCCAAGCGGTCTTCTTGGCGACCCTTCTGTGTCATGATAGAAGAAACTTCTGAAGCCTCGGAAAATTCTTTCAACTAATCCAGCTATGCCAAGCTGCTTGAAAAATACAGACGGCTCCTGGACAAATTCAAGTAATGAATCGCTGAACTTACTATTGGACACTCACTTTCCTGGTAGTTCTCTTACCGAAACTTTCAACAGTTTTATACGTTCAAGTTCAAATTCAACATATCCACAAGGTCTAATCACAAAGGATAAGCTACAATGGGATCTCAACAGCTTCAAACCATTTAAAGCTGCAGGACCAGATGGTATAATACCAGTCGAATTACAAAAGGCTTCTGATATAATTGCACCAATCCTTGAGGCAATTTTTACCAGCTGTCTTTACCTGGTCCATGTTCCCTCGGCATGGAGAGAAGTTAAGGTTGTTTTTATACCTAAAGTAGGTAAATGCTCCCAAGTCAATCCTAAAGATCTACGACCTATAAATCTATCATCATTCCTTCTTAAGGCCTTGGAAAGATTGATTGATATCCATTTAAGGGCGAGTATCGATACAAGACTTCTGTCTTCGTCTCAACATGCCTTCCGCAAAGGTAAATCCGTGGAAACAGCGTAACACACTTTAGTACGAGCCGTCATATATTCCCTTCATCATAAAGAGTTCACTATGGTTGCTTTCCTTGACATCGAAGGTGCCTTTAACAACATCTCTTAATTTAGAGAGTTCGCTTCGGGATTTTATTCTTTTAATGCTTACTAGCAGAATAATCAACTCAAAACTCGGCAACTCTTCTAGTAGACGATTCGTTAGTAGAGGGACACCGCAAGGTTGTGTTCTTCCCCTCTCCTCTGGAACCTGGTGGGGAATGAAATCCTAACTGGTCTGGATGCGGAGGGCTTTAGAGTGATAGCCTATGCGGACGACGCACGTTGCTATATCAGTTTCAGGAAAGCATCTTAACATCCTAAAATAACTTTTACAAAATGCCTTGGACAGACTAATACTTTGGGCTGATCGGTGTGGACTGGGTGCTAAGCTAACCCACACAAAACCGATCTGGTCTTATGTTCGAGGAGATACAAAATTCCATTTGTCAACCCTCCTTATATTAAAGGAATCCAATTAAAATTCTCAGACGAGGCCAAATACCTAGGTCTTGTCTTAGACAAATAACTAAATTGGAAACGCAACGTACAGGAAAGAGTCAAAAAAGCTATTGTAGCTCTCTTTTCTTGCAAAAAAGCTATTGGTAATAAATGGGGTTTACAAGACAACCCAGAATCACGCATTGGCTATACACATCGGTAATCAGACCGATTTTAACGTACGGTGTGGCAGTATGGTGGACTGCTTTAGAGAAAGGTATAAACAGGGATAAGTTAAATAAAGTTCAACGTTCAGCCTGCCTATGTATAAGCGGATCGCTTCGCACGACCCCGTCTGCAGCACTGGACACCTTGCTCTACCTTACACCTCTTGACATATTAAGCAAACAATTAGCTGCAAGCTCTGCTATTCGCCTCAAACCTTCGACGCAGTGGACTAACAACAACATTGGCCACTCCGTAATTCTAAGGTACTTACAATCAATTCCAAAGCACACAGACTACACCATCTCAAAACTGCAATTCTACAATCATTTCCAGATTTCTATACCTCCCAGATCTTTTTTGGAGGATAGGAAATTCTTGGAGGATGAGTCAATCCATTTTTACACAGATGGGTCAAAAACAAAAGAAGGAGTTGGTGGAGGTGTGTACTCTGAACGACTGAAATTAAGTCTCTCATTCGTCCTTCCCTATCATTGTAGCGTGTTCCAGGCGGAACTTTTGGCGATGAAGGAAGTCTTGTCCTGGCTCAAGGAAAACGTGATATCAACATCTGATATCCATATTTTCTCAGATAGCCAGGTCGCTATCAAATCTCTGGACTCTATCTCTACAAACTCTATAACAGTCCATAACTATCGATCATCTCTTATGGAGATGGCGCTACAGTTTAGTATTCACCTTCGCTGGGTGCCGGGCCATAGAGACATTCCGGGTAACGGTAAGGCAGATGAACTCGCCAGGAACGGTACAGTACAGCCCGTCCTACCACCTTTGGCAAGTACTGGCATACAATCGCTACTTGTAAACTGCTGCCAATGCAAGACGCTGTGAGGAGGGCAGGCACCAGGTGGAACAACACCACCACGTGTCAAGTCACAAAAAAAAACAATAAACATCTGGCCAACACTGGATTTAAAACGTTCAAGGTGCTTGCTCTCTCTAAGTAGATCGCATATAAGCTCGATAATAGGTGTCATAACCGGACACTGTCTAATAGGAAAGTACGCCACGAGGCTAGGCATATTCTCAAATGACTTTTGCAGAAGATGTATGGACGAGGAATAGAAGAAACGTTTCTTCATCTTCTCTGCACATGCCCTGCTCTGGCTCGAAAACGCAAGAATTCCCTAGGAGAATTCTTCTCAAACGATCTAAATAATATCGGTATAATCAGTCTCTCACGTTTCGTAAGGGACTCAAGCTGGTTCCATTGAGCTTAGGAGGAAGCCTCAAGATTCATGTGGTATCACAATGGGCCATTAAACTGGCCTAAGTGTGTCCGTTTCCATCTTGGACAGCCACTATAACCTAACCTAACCTATCAAATCGAGGAACTTGATAACAAAAATTACGATGGTTGGAAGGTCCAGATGAGAAGTGTTCTTGTGCATAGTGAGTTGTTGCAATATGTTAGTGCGGAAGAGACGATTTAAGCTGGTGCTGCTGAGGGCGCAAAAGTAGCATGGCAGACAAAAGACAGAAAGGCTCTAGCTAGAATTTTGTTAAGTGTTCAATTGGCACAATTTAATCACACACAACATTGCAATACCTTATTGGAAGCATTTACATCAGCCCACTGGTCTAGCACGCAAAGTGACTTTATTTCAACAGTTGCTGGCAATGAAAATAAATGAAACACTCAGGCAATCTGAGACCACCTAGACTCGTTTTTAATGTAGCTGAAAAGTTGACAGAAAAAGATGTGTCAAAAAGAAATTATTGACAATAATCTTGCTATCGAGCCTACTGAAATCATATGAGAATTTTGTGATAGTGATGAGTCGAGGTACTCTCTACCATCAATCACTGCATTGAAAGCAAGTTGATGGATGAAGGGCAGAGAAGAACGATCGAAAGGAAAGAAGAGGAAAGCGAAACAACTTTTCGAAATTCAAGGCCCAGGTAGAACTTGAAACTGGACAAAAAATCAAAATTCTTAGAACAATGAATTTTCCAATTTTTTGGCACTAAATGGTGTGGTGTGTCAGCTTTCGGTAGAATATATACCACTAAAAATTGGAGTAGCGGAGCGTGCGAATCGAACAATTGTGGAAATGGCACGCAGCATGCTTCTGCACTCGCAGCTTTCAGAAATGATGTGGGCTGAGGCAGTCAACACAGCCGTAAACGATACTTAAGGAATAGATCTCCAAAAAGTGCATTAAACTCTGTAGTCTGTAACACCATACGAAAGTTGGAGTGAACGCAAGCCAACAGTGAGGCATCTACAACCATTTGGCTGCCAGGAAGTGATGCTCAATAAAAGGCCGTCCAAATCTAAGTTGAGAGCAAAGGCAATATGTGTAATGGTTGGGTATTCAACTGAATCAAAAGCATACCATGTCTCTGTGCCAGATCAGCGGAACGGTTCAACGGTTCATAAAACTCGCGATGTGAAATTCCTAAACATGTCAGGTAATATTAAATTGAAAGAAAATAACAACGAATATATCATTCTAGAAAACATAACCACAAATAATGACGAATACACGAACAGAAACTGTCAAAAGATCATAGACGTGTTGCTGGTTAGTGAGGCCAACGTGGGAGTTATTTCTTATTATTTGAGATTCTCGATCTTATAAACGCGAGTGAATCATCTGATGAAGAATTCTATCAACATCCAGAAGCAGAAGGAGGTGTTGACTATCCAGGGACATCATCGAGCAAGTGGATGGTTCTTAGGTCTGAAAAAGATAAACCGAACGAAGTATTTAGCCAATTGAATAATCTAGGTCGGGACAGTCTAATTCCGATGACGGTTAAAGATGCCTTGGCTTCAAATGATGCCCAGAGATGGAAGGATGCAATGGATATTGAGTATCGGGCCCTTATGTCAAACAACACTTGGGATGCAGTTGAACTACCAATGGACTAAAACCAGTTTACTATAAGTGGGTCTTTCGCGTAAAGACTGATGTAGAAGGTATAATAGAAAGGTATAAAGCACGTCTTTTTGCAAAGACTTTAGTCAGAAGCTTGGAATAGACTTCCACGAAACATTTTCATCCGTCACTCTATTTTCGACGGTTCGATTAATTCTTTCTTTATCAGTTCAGTATAGTCTTCATCTCCACCAAATGGACGTAACCAGTGCCTACCTAAATGGCGAGTTGAAGGAAGAGGTAGCCAGAAGGCTACGTTTCAACCAGAGAACCTGATCGTGTTTGCAGATTGTGGAAAGCTTTGTGTGGTCTTAAGGAGTCTGGTCCGGCGTGGAATACAAAGCTGAATGAGACTCTGAAAAGGCTGGGATTTAATCAAATTGAAACTGATCGTTGTGTATACTGAGTGTATGTGGATGACATACTCCTCGCATTTTCCAATGAAGGGGAACTTCTGTCAATTAAAAAGAAAAGAAAACAGGAATTTGAAGTGGTGAAGCATAAGTCAAAAGAAATCTATCTCATCATTGCTGGAGACTTACCTAATGCAAGAATGTAAAGCGAGGAGCACATTTTTAGAACCAGGTCAAGATGTTCAAGATGTTAGATTGGCAGATAAGAAGGAGTATCAAAGGATGATTGGGTCGTTGATGTACATTGGGCATGCAAAGCGACCAGACATCTTACATTCCGTTACAATTACAATTAATCAAAACCCACTAGAAGCTCATATGATGGCAGCTAAGCATATTATCAGGTACTTGAAAAATCGCAAACTATGGGCATGACTTAACTGAGATTGAAGATGCTTTGCATACACTTAAACCTAAAAAAACTGCAGATATATTAGGATTTTTCCCTATTGTTTTTCGTCATTGTGCAAGTTCTCTTTCTGTTCCGCTATTACATCTATTCAATGAATCTATTTCCAATGGTATTTTCCTTAATGAGTGGAAAGTCTCTATCATTGATCCGAGTTTTAAATCTGGATCAAAAAACTTAGTAACGATCTTTACACCAATAACTAAGCTACCTGTTGTTCCAAAGCTTTTAGATAGCCTTGTTCAAGGTAAATTTAAATCTATCATAAAGCAAAATGTAAGCAAATATCAACATGGTTTTTGGAAGGGTAGGTCTACTAATTCTAATCTAGTAGAATTCACAAATTTTGTCATTAATACTCTAGATAATCGAGAACAAGTTCATGTGATTTATACAGACTTTGTAAAAGCCTTTAGTAGGGTTAATTTAAACATACTCTTAAAAAAACTTCAATCATATGGCTTCCACCGCTACTTCAATGGTTTTCTTCATATTTACTTGGTCGAAAGCAATATGTAAAGATCGGGGACTTTTTCTCAAAAGTAAAGTAACTTCCGGTGTTCCAGAAGGTAGTCATATGGGTCCTTTATTATTCTTACTTTTTATTAATGACCTTCCAAATGTTCTTAAAAATTCTCATTGCCTTATGTATGCGGATGACATAAAGTTCTTTTCTCGAATTTCTAATTTAAATGATTATTTTCTTCTTCAAAATAATCTAAATTCATTTGTTGATTGGTGCAAGTCAAATGATCTGTTGTTAAATGTTGACAAGTGTGCTTGTATGGCCTACAATAGAACTTTGTTAAATATTATTCCAAACTATTCATTAAATAATTTTCCGTTACAAGTTGTTGAAATGTTCAAAGACTTGGGCGTTGTATTTGATTTTAAATTGAAATTTAACTTACATATTAATTATATTGTATCCAAAGCAAATTCTTTACTTGGATTCATCAAAAGAAACTCATTGGAATTTAAGGACCCTTACACTTACCTCCAATATAATCGTATGCAAAATATTTGACTAAGTTCTTTTGACATCCCGAATTTTTAGATAAAAACACCTTACTTTTCTGTAAAAATTTTAATTTAAAGAACAACTTTCTCATTTAAAAAATTCAAATGATATTCGTAAATTGCTTTTGAACAAGCGTTTAGTAGAAAACTATTGTAAAGCTGTGTTTTTTACCCCAATTTCACTGTTTCAAAGTTGTGCAAAAAACACGCTGAAAAATTCGATTTTTTTGTTCATGTGCCATTTTTTTAATGTTCAAAATGTAATTATTATTAGGCATTTGACTTGATTGTCCGGAGCGGACCTGGGCCTCAACAAACATGCGTATCCAGCCAGCTCGGTCCCTAGCTAGCTGTCCCCAGTTTCTCAAGCCAAGTTGGTTGATTTCCTCTCCCACCTGGGTGCGCCACTGAGTAGCGGTGTTCCTCTACTGCGCCGTCCTTTCGAAGATTCGAAGACCTTCTGGGCTGGAGCGTTGATGTCCATTCGCTCTACATGACCTAGCCATCTAAACCATTGGACTTTAATTCTGCTAACTAGGTCATGGTGGCTATACAGCCCGTACAGTTCGTCGTTAATTCTTTTCCTTCATTCTCCATCTATGCGTAGGGGACCAAAAATCACTTAAATAATTTTTCTCTCGAAGCATTCCAAGACGCTCTCATCTTTTTTTTGACAGGGTCCAGGCCTCAGCGCCATTAATGAGAGCCGAGATGATGAGTCTTATAGATGGTGATTTTAGATGCTCAAAAGATGACTTTACTTCTCAATTGACTTCTAAGTCCAAAGAAGCAGCGATTTGCAAAACTTATTCTTCGTTTGATTTCAGCGCTGGTGTCGTTGTCTGTATTAATAGTGGTTCCTAGGTAGACAAAGTCCTTAACTACCTTAAAGTTATAGCTGTCCATGGTGACCTTTTGTCCAAGACGTAGTTCAGTGTCCTTTTTTGATGACAGCATATACTTGGTCTTGCCCTAATTGACCATTAAACCCATCTTCTCTTCCGGAGCAATGCTCAAAAACGCTTCACTGACATCACGCTTTGATCTTAAAATTATGTCAATATCATCTGCGTATTCGAGTAATTGGATGGACCTTTGGAAGATTGTGCTTCAAGTTTTGCACAATTCTTACCAGAACGACGTTAAACAAAGAAGTCGCATAACAGTTCATCGCCTTGTCTAAAACCTTTTTTGACATCAAATGCATCGGTAAGATCTTTTCGGATCTTGATATAGCTGCCTTCATTCTCCATCGTTTTTTTGCACAAACGGATAAGTATGACAGGGATGCTAAAACTAGACATTGCTCTGTAGAGCTCTTCCCTATAGATGCTGTCATACGCGGCCTTAAAATCGATAAAGAGATGGTGAGTATCGATTTCTGCTCCAGCGGCTTTGTTATAGACTTTAGCATAGATATGCCAATCTTTACTTTGTCTAAATCGGGATAACGGGATTTTCGTCTTGTTGAATGGATTATTCTGTCAGACAGCGGAATTCTGTTCCTTGTCGCCGTTATAAAGTCTGCAGAAGTGGTCCTTCCATATCTTTGGCATTGATTATGGTTCCACTTTTGTTTTTGAAGCCTTCGGTTCGAGTCATATGTACTTTTGAATTTCGTCTTACCTGCTCATAAGACGTACGGTTTTGACACATGGCAAAATTTTGATAAAAATGGATTTAACTGTTTTTTTTTTTACAAAACAGCAATTCCACAGTCAGTTGCTTTTTATAAACATTCAAATCTACAAAAACTGCTAATACTTAATTGGTAAAAATTGATGTTCGGTTCTCTAAATAATAAATAAAGGTACTGATTTCAGATTATAGTGCCAATTTATATTGTTTAGATATACATATATGTATGTGGTTGTGCAATTGTGAATATTTAGAAGAAAAAAGGGATTTTAGCCTCTAACTTTTCTAAGATAAATAAATAGAAGAAAATAAAACCTTTTATAGGTTTTGTGGACTTTGCATGACAAACACAAAGCAGTACGTATATTTTTATTTTTTAGCATAATTCTTTTGACTAATACACTCAACTTCAAACCCTCAAAAAATAAAGTTTTTTTTTTATAAATTTGTATTTTTTTGTTGGCCATTTTTTAAGATTAACATTTTTTCAAAGTTTTTAAAGTAGATTATAATAAAAAAAATCCTAATTGTTTGCTCTCTAGCTTCTTTTTACGACATACATTACTTTTTAGATGTAAACACCTTAACGTGTCTACCTTTTGCCCCTAAGCTAACTTAATTTCGACACCTTCTAAGGTTTTATATAAAAACTTTCTTAACCAGCTCCACGTGGGAGTTTTTTTTGTTAAGGTTGGAATTTTGTTGTGTAAGAAAAATACTTACTTAACAACTGAATCCTTGTTAGATACTCGTGTTTCCAATTCCATAGAACACGTGCACAAATTGTATGAGACTTTTATTGGAAAATACAAAACAAAAAACATATCTTCCAACAATCTCTTCAGAAGTAAAGACAGTCCAGGGTGTGGAATGTGGTCCGCGATACGACGACGACGACGATGGGTGTAGGGTGACTAAATGGGCGTGGGACAAATGTATATTATATACCCACCACTATACCATACAGTGTCGTTTTGTTTTTCAGCTCGCTTACCCGAAATTCAAGCATAATTTTAAAATTAATGTCTCACGACAATGGTCGGAAAATTGAGACATAAATCCACCCAAGATAGCGTACCCTCTCCATTAAAAATATAAAAATAAAAATAAAAACAACACAACAAAAATAAATATCAAATTATGTAAGCAGCCACATTCCAACACAATATAACACAGCTTTGAAATAATAAAAAGAAAAATAAGGAGTCTTCAAATAGCAACTACTATCATGACGGCAGACCATAAAGGCCGCCTTGGTACAACGAGTATATTCTGATGATACGGATGTGGGGGCGGTAGTTATTCGTTGACGGCTCCACGGTTTGTTTCCTTTCCTCTATAACTTTCCGTATAGGTGCTTTAAGGGTAATTTATGGATTCACAGAACTACTAGGAAGAGAAACTTATCAAGATTGAAGAAAAATATATAAATATTTTTAGAAGAATGATGGAGGACATTTGTTGTTTTATTTGTATGAGGATGTCCTCTATTCTGGAGTGCGTTGCGTCTATTTTTTGCAGAGGAATCCACGTTTTGTGATAGAATTGAAGGTCAAAAGTGTTTCAAAGATAGCTCTTCTAAAGTTTAAACAAAGAGATTGACTAAACTAAAATTCTAAATTTATAAACTTGAATTCCTTAGAGTTGTCCCAAAACCCATTCAAGAACAACTTTAGACAATTCTAAAATTATTAATTATTATCAATAATTTTTAAGGACAGATCAATTCAAGCAGCATAAATTTGGCAGAAAATAAGACTAAAGAACCCAACTCATGTAATCGGATGAGTACTTGAAGAAATTCTGACGGATTTGATAGAAATAAATTAAGATTATGCAAAGAAGTTATGATCAGGTTGCGCTATATCACGAAAAACCTTTCTTATAAATTTCTTTTATTTACACTCTAAGGACATTGAAACATCTAGAAATTTCAAAATCTTCCATTCGACAAATCGGAATGATTACAATAACTTCGTAAGGGAAGTCAATAATTGCCAAATAAGAAACAAATTTTCATATCTAGTCGCTGAGAAGACTTTAACAAATAGATATTCGGCAGTTCTCACCAACACTACCATAATTCGGTGGATTCTCACCAACACTACCATAATTCGGTGGATTAATTTGATCTGGAACAAAATTAGGACATCAATGGTGATGGGAAGTTCTCTTTAGATTTGCTAGACATAAAAGAAAAGTTCACCGGTCAGATTTGGAGAATGCTTCGCAAGCATTACAAATTCTTGCAACAGACACGATGTAATTTAGGTACAAATACTGAGCATCTACATATCAAAGAATTAGAAAAAACAATTTAGCGAGACCGCGCCGGCCGCTGGCAAAAGTAAAACCAAAGCACGTGTCAATCCAAATACGAAACTACTTCCATATTTCTGTGATAAACGTTTTAATAAACTAAGCAACTTAAGGCGTCATATTTACATGTTTAATTATCGCAATAGTAAATTCGTTTGCAAACTCTACGAGTCTTGGGATTTTAGTTAATACTAGTAATAAACAACCTAGGATCGACACATTCTATTGCCGATGAGGAGAAAACTACTTTACATTGTCGTAATAACGGACAACCACGACGTTCCAAAAGATAAGAATGTGGAAGAAAAACGGCAACGGCACCATTGAGGTGGCTCTAAGATTTATGTATCTTCATCACAGTTATCTCATTCTTCATCTGACGATTTGAATCCAAAAAAAAGTCTGGTATGTGACCCACACTGATAACTTTCCATACCGTTTGTCGATTTGTATCAATTAAAAGTTTGTAGGTTTTCGTGTTGGGTTAAAAAAGTTGTCAGTTTAATTCTTCTTAAAAATTAAAAAAAAATTACCAACAATATTTTACATATAAATGGTTTGATTTCGAAGTCTATTTTTGGTATGAGATACTTTTAGTCGAAAACCAATTTTAGCAGCGTTTCTTCAGAATATTTATTTCTTGTATAATACAAATTGAATGAATGAAATTAATTTGAAACAACATCGTCTACTGTTCACGAAATTTTGACAACCGAACATCAATTTTTACCAATTTAACGTTCTGTTTTTTTTATGAAAAAACTGACTGTTGAATTTTTAAATAAATTGTGTTGAATGATGAAAACAATTCAAGCCAATATTTTTAATTTTTAAAAAGATATTTGAGTCGGAAATAAATTTGTATTAACTTTAAGTAATGGTATCTTTCCTTATCCAGACGGCAGCGGACGAATTCTCGAGATGGAATCAACGGTGGCGTCTACAGTTCCAGTAAGGATGAACTACTTAGTGAACACCTAATAGGGCTTCTTCGACATATTCGGAGCCTATGCCTGTAAGGAGCGGTTTATCCGGCTCCCCGTTCTTGGAGTTATACTAAGGATCTGGCCCTCCAGGTTGGGGGTTGTGCCGTCGGGGTTACTTGCTGACCACGTCAAAACTACCTTTAGTTGCGAAACACCAACAAGCCTCGGATACGGACGGATTCACTGTTGACAACCCACGCAAACGTATTAAGGACAATGAACTTCGGATCCGTACGCGGAATGTTAGGTCATTCAACAGACCACGTACAGCCGAAGAATCAGCGGAAGCCTTAAACTGCTGCGAGGGCCAACATTGACTCGGACCACTACCTCGTGGTTGCCAAGCTACGGCTATAGATATCCCGATCCAAACCAAAACAAAGAAGTTTCGACGTTAGACGGCTACAATCGTAAGAGATATCTTTTTGCGATCCAGTCTCTAATAACCTCTTAAGGAGTATTTGTATTTGTATTTGTATTTATTTCATCAAGCAGAGTACAACTCTTACAGACTAATATGTATACTTATATGTAATATGTTAATAATAGAATAATATAAATAAAGTCCTATGCTGCCTGCATTAAGCATTGAAAACCAGTGGCAACATTGCCTTGCAGCCATCAGAGATGCCGACTCTGAAGTACCAGGTTTGAGACGGCCACCACAGAGCAATCCCTGGTTTGACGACGAATGCCGGCAAGCGCAGAAGGACCAGAGCTGCTCACGAGCTCTACGAGAGGGGAGAGCAACACCGGCTTCTTAGATGGAAAAGAAGAGAGCATGAGAAGCGCGCGATTGAGGAGAAAGAGGGATGTCACAACAGGATTGAGGTTCGTAAATTTTACCAAAAGGTAAAAAAACCTCCCAAGGCTACAAGCCACGAACCGAAGCCTGTAAGGACGATCAGGGAAATATCTTATTAGAACCGCAGTCTATGTTGAGAATATGAACCACTTATCCCTATTATATAACACGAATCGACTTCCGCTGTAAGGAAGATAGAAAATGCACGATCTCTATCAAGGTCGGAAAAGACCCCACCTATGCATTTGATGTCATAAAAGGTTTTAGACAAGGCGATGCACTGTTATGCGACTTCTTTAACATTGTTCTTTAAATAATTGTTCAAAGCTCAACCGTCAGCACTAGAGGCACAATTTTCCAAAATTCCATCCAATTACTCGGGGACGCAGATGATAATGACATAATTGGAAGATAAAAGCGGGATGTCAGTAGAGCGTTTTTGAGCATTGCGACGGATGCGAAGATGATGGATTTGGTGGTCAATGAGGGTAAGACCAAGTATATGCTGACATCAAAAAAGGACATTGAACAACGACGTCTTGGACAAAACGTCTCCATGGACAGCTAAAACTTTGAGATAGTTAAGGACTTTGTCTACCTAGGTACCGCTATTAATACAGACAACGACACCAGTGCTGAAATCAAACGAAGAATAACTCTTGCAAATCGCTGCTTCTTTGGACTTAGAAGGCAATTGAGAAGTAAAGTCCTCTTTCAAGCATCTAAAATCACCATCACTATCACACTCATCATTCAAGTTCTCATTTATGACGCTGAGGCCTGGACCCTGTCAAAGAAAGATAAGAGCGTCTTAGGATGCTTCGAGAGAAAAATTCTTCGGGTGATTTTTGGTCCTGTACGCATAGAGTGAGAAGAGAGGAGAAGATATAACTACGAACTGTAGGGGCTGTACAGCGACACTGACCTAGTTAACAGAATTAAAGTCCAACGGCATAGATGGCTAGGTCATGTAGAGTGAATGGACATCAACGCTCCAGCCCGGAAGGTCTTCGAATCCAATCTAGAGGGACGAGGGGAAACTGAAGATAGCTAGCTAGGGACTGAGCTGGCTGGAGACGCATGTTGGTTGAGGTTCAGGTCCGCCCTGGACTGTAGCGCCACCTTAAGTAAGTAAGTATATGAGTCGAAAATCAATTTTTTCAACTTTTAAGTTTTTATATTTTATAAAAAAAACTGTCAATTTGATTTTCTTAAAATTGTTTTGGAGATAAAATCATTTTTTCGAGGTTACATAAAATGTTCCCCGTTTTTTAAATTGCTTTGATAAAAAAAACGACCCATTCAATTGTTTTGAGAATCTTTTCTGCATCTTTCTGCATTATTATCATACAGAACAAAATTGTATTGAAGTCGATATACATGTCTAGTAGTTCTTGAGCTATAAATATTTCCACACGACGTATTAGTTTTGACAGAAACTTGGCTTAATTCAAGCTTTTCCGGCACGGAACTTTTCAATCAAGAGTTCGAAGTTTACAGAAACTATCGTCATGTTGGTAATGCAAAGGATTCAGGTGGAGGTGTTTTCTAAGCGGTAAGAAAATACATATTTTTCTTCTTCTGTATCTTTTCCATTATTATCCATAAATTGAACTGGAATGTGTTAAGGTAATGGTACAGACTAAGACTATTTTCATTTTGAACGTCTTCATTCCTGCAAAAAGTTTGGAGTCTGTTTATAGCAATCACTCATTGGCATTAGACCATCTTACAAATTTGTTCAGCTTTGACACCAATATTTTACTTCTAGGTGATTTTAATTTACCACACATTGACTGAATTCCATCCGAAGACGAACCCTGCCTTGAAGCCTCTCCTTCTTCTTCACAATTGGAACTATCTCTTCTCGATAAAGTCCTTCTTACTGACTTACAGCAAACAAGTTGTATTAAAAACTCAAAAAATCGAACGCTATTAGTACTCTTGTTCTAGAATCTAGACCAGGAATTACTAACATTGATAAATATCACCCACCTTTGGACATTTTTTTCACTTTGATTGCTTATATAATTTTGATTTCAGAAGAGCTAATTTCCAGCTGTTGTCTGAAGATTTAACCATTTCTGAAATTGCTGATACACTAGCATTTTCTAACATTGACGAAGCAGTTTCAACTTTTTATAAGATCCTTAATTATTGTTTGGAATAAATGTACCATTAAAGAAATCAAGAATTACAAACTTTAGCCATCCTTGGCACACGAAAGAATTGCGTTTACTGTGTAACAAAAGAAATAAGGCATAGAAAACATATCTCAAAACTCTGTCTCTAATCAACTTCTCTTTTTATGTTGAATTAACCAATTTAAGTCTTTTTCTAATTTTGTATATGCTAGCTATGTTACCGGGCACTTTTTTGAAAGAGAATCCTAAAAAATTTTGGAAACTTGTAAACTCAAAGAAAAAATCAGATGGCTTTGCAGTTAACTTTCCTTACAAGAACCTTTCGTAAGATAAAACTGTTGATATCTGTAACGCTTTCCGCAACAAATTTCCGACAGTCTTTTGTTAATAGTCCTGAAGAAGTTGATGAAGTATATTTTCATAATCTTCACTACTTTTCGCAAAACTAGCTGTTTTTACATCCCTGTGCTACAGAGTACGGTCCTCGATCTTTTATCCGCGTTGAATGATGACTGCTCAGCCGATGGTATTCCCCCGATAGTATTAAAAAAATGTAGTAAAGCTTTAGTTGAACCCTTTACGTTCTTATTCAAACTTTCTCTAAAAACAGGCAAATTTCCCAGCATATGGAAGAAGTCATTTCTTCCTGTTGGAAGTTATAAACGTAAGATTGATTAATTTCGTCCGTAAAGTCCATCATATATACGTTTCCCGTAAATCATTATTAAAACAAATATTATTTCATTCTACCATTACAAAAAAATAAATACATTTTCATCAATTATTTGTTTTCTTTAAATTTAGCGGTATCAGCAACTGCATACGACCGAAAAGTATGATTTACTTCATCGTCCTTCGTTCTGCTTATCAAATCCTTGCGCTTGTTAGAAATATTTTTGTTGAGTACGTTGTCGATGTGGTTAAAGTATTTTTGTATTTTTCTGTAAATTTTGTTTTTGTTGTTTTCATATTTTTATTTGTAGTAAAGTTTTGCTTCATTTTTGTTTAATTTACTTTGAAAATGAAGACTCTGGGACTGGGTCCTGGGTCCTGGGAGTTGGTGCTGGGATATGGACATGGGAGTGTGCTCTGCTCAGTTAAAAATAAAAATAAAAATAAAAAAAAGGAATAAAGTAAGTAAACGGAACATATTTCTTTCGTGTTAATGACTTATTTTATTATTTGACATCACGGGGCGACAGTTATTGCCCGACAGTCGGGTCGGGTCGGGTGCCCAGGCCCACTTTGCCTATTTGAATATTTACGTCTTTTAGATTAGCTAATGTTATTACAAAAAGCTACCTCTTGTTGAGTTTGATAGTTTATGGGGGTGAATAGTTTCTTCATTTTCTTTTTTGTTGAATGAAAAAAGAAAATAGGACGTGCTCGGTTGATTATTAGCTGACGCCATTACCGGTGGGAATTTTTCTTTAAATGTTAGATAACATGAAGTTAACTTTTCCTATATACGAATACTTTTATAAGCGTACCTTTATACCTATTGTCGAAGAGAATGTAAAATGTCAAAACTTTTATGGAATGATGGCAAAAGATCGATTGTTAGTTAACATGCATGGTTTAGGTCTTAAATTTTATAATAAAACTGTACAACAAAATAAAGAACTCCACTTGACATTGTAAAAATGTCTCTTTTTATAACAACTTTATGTGTCCGTGTCCGCATATCAAGTTGTTTATATATTTTTATATTATCAAAAAATGTATTTATTATGATTGGAGGTAAAACAGAGGAATTAATGTTTGACAAATTCGTGAAATTATTTTATAGAGCAAGTAATATTATTCTTACATTAATGGAAATAGATGACGAATTGTATTTTTGACGATAGAGTTCTTTTATAATGCCATTATTCAAATCAAACATAACCAATCTCTTAATGTCAATCTTGATATCTAAAACTACCAAAATAGCTTTGTTTATAATGATATTAGATTAGTTACTTTAAACTAAGGAGCTGTAATCAAATCAGAGGTTACAAAAACAAAATGAGCAGAAATTAATTTGTTTTCTAAATTTCCAAACACACAATTTAAAAAATTTCCGTTGGAATTCGATTTGTAAAATTAAAAAGAGACTGGGATGCGACCCACAATGATAACTTCCCATCAGGTTTGTCGATTTGTCTTGCTTAAACCTAGAAAGATAACCTACTTTGAATTGACGTATAAATCATGTGTATCACAGCATATACTTGGTCTTGCCCTAATTGACCATTTAACCCATCTTCTTTGCTTCCGTCGCAATGCTCAACATCACGTTTTGATCTTCCAACTATGTCAATATCGTCTGCTTCCCAGAGTACTTGAATGGAATTTTGGAAGATTGTGACTCTAGTGTTGACGGTTGAGTTTTGCGAAATTCTTTACAGAACGATGTTGAAGAAGTCGCATGACAGTGCATCGCCTTGTCTAAAACCTTTTTTGTCATCAAATGCATCGGTGAGTTCATTTCCGACCTTGATAGAGCAGCGTGCATTCTCCATCGTCATTCTGCACAAACGGATAAGTTTGGCAGAGATGCCAAAACTAGACATTGCTCCGAAGAGCTCTTCCTTATAGATGCTGTCATACGCGGCTTTCGAATCGATAAAGAGGTAATGGGTATCGCTTTGAAGTTCCAGGGTTTTTTCCAAGATCTGCCGTAGTGTGAATATTTGATCAACTGTGGACTTTCCTGGTCTAAAACCACACTGATAAGGACCTATCAGTTTGTTGACGATGGGCTTTAGACGTTCACATATTACGCCAGAGAAGATTTTATAGGCGATGTTAAGTAGACTTATTCCTCTATAGTTGGTGCAGTTTAGAGGGTCTCCTTTTTTCAGGATCGGGCAAACAATACTGAGGTTCCATTCATCGGGCATGTTTTCTTCCGACCATATCTTACAGATAAGTTGGTGCATGCTCCTAACCAGCTTATCCCCAGCTGCTTTAAAGAGCTCGGCATTTAAGCCATCTGCTCCAGCGGCTTTATTTGACTTCAACTTAGATATGGCAATCTTTACTTCGTCTAAGTCGGGAGGACGGGATTGTTGGCTTTCGTCGTCTATATCGAATGGGTCATCCTGCCTGACAGCGGAATTCAGTTCTTCATCACCGTTATACAGTCTGCAGAGGTGGTCCTTCCATATCCTCAGCATTGACTGCGGTTCCACTATGATGTTTCCACTTTCGTCTTTGCAGCCTTTGGTTCTAGGTTTATGTACCTGTGAATTTCGTTTCACTTGTTCATAAAACTTTCGAACCTCATTCCTGCTTTTATACCTCTCAACATCTTCGACCGCACGCTTCTCATGCCCTCTCTTTTCCTTCTGACAAGTCGGCGTTCCTCTCGCTTCTTCTGCTCATAGAGCTCACGTGGCTCTTGTTTGGCTGCATTTGCCTGCCGACATTCCTCATCAAACCAGGGGTTCCTTGTTGGTGGCTGTTTGAAACCCTGCACATCAGAGGCGGCTTCTCTGATTGCATCTTGGCAATGTTGCCACTGGTTTTCGATACATTGTGTTGGCGGCGAGAACTTCGAGAGAGGTTACTTGTAACTCGGTCGGAAAAGGATTTGGCGATCTCTCGCGATTGTAGCCGTTCGACGTTGTATCTTCTCCCAGCACCTCCCTGTCTTGCCTTGGGTCTGGAAATCCGAAGTGCTACCTTGGCTACAACGAGATAGTGGTCCGAGTCGATGTTAGCTCCTTGGAAAGTTCGTACATCCATGATGCTGGAAGCGTGTCTGGCGTCGATCGCAATATGGTAAATCTGGTTGACGGTAGATTGATCTGGAGAAGTCCAAGTGCCTTTGTGGATTTTGAGGTGTGGAAAACGCGTACTGGCTACCATTACGTTTCGCCCCGCAGCAAAATCTATGATCGTGAATCCATTGCCGGAAGTGTTGTCGTGCAGGCTGTTCTTCCCGATTATTCTACCAAAGATGTCTTCCCTTCATAGCTTGGCATTAAAATCGCCCAGGACTATTTTAATATCGTAGCTAGGGCACTGCTCATATGTTTTGTCTAAGAGCTCGAAGAACATATCTTTGGTGTTGTCTTTCTCTTCTGTGGGGGCGTGCGCGCATATCAGGCTAATGTTGCCGAATTCAGCCTTCATGCGTATGGTCATGACGTATGGTTTGACCGGCCCATCCCATCGTATTTCCTGGATGGCGGTGATATCTGCTTTATATCGTTCTAGGGCCTCCGCTAATTCTTCGGCCGCACGTGGTCTGTTAAGGGACCTAACATTCCACGTGCATATCCAAAGTTCGTTGTCCTTTATTCGTTTGCGTTGGTTGTCAACAGTAAATCCGTGCGTATCCGAGGCTTGTTGGTGCTTCGCAACTATGAAAGCTTTTACGTGGCCAGGAAGTCACCCCGACGCACAACCTCCAACCTGGAGGGCCAGATCCTAAGTATAACTCCAAGGATGGGGAGCCGGATAAAACCACTCCTTACAGGCCTGGGCTTCGAGTTAGTCGAAGAAGCCCTATCAAAAACCAATATTATCAGTTTCTTGTTGTTTTGTAAGTTGCATACTATGGAATAGTTTGATTTGAAAACCTGTTTTTTTGTTAACGAAATTTTTAGTCGAAAACCAACTTTTTATAAATTTTATTTCTTGTACAAATACGCAACGGCCTAATCGCTGATAAAGCTTCGGTTCCCATCGATCACCAAAATCAAGCATCAGTGAGCGTGGTTAGTTGACAGATGGGGAACCGTCTCGAAACCTACCGTAGTGTGAAATGTAATGTAGTGTACAAATACAGATTTGGTTTTTGTAACAATAATACCTTACGTTAACAACAACAGCAATTAGCACAGAATTGAAAGACAATACTTTATTAATTCAAGTTATAGTAAGAATCGAATATCAATATTTACTAATTTTGCGTACTTACTTACTTACTTAAGGTGGCGCTACAGTTCGGGGCGGTTCTTAGCCCCAACCAACATGCGTCTCCCTTTAGCCAGTTCGGTCCCTAGCTAGCTGTATCCAGTTTCAAACGCCAAGTTGGTTGAGGTCCTCTCCCACCTGGGTGCGCCACCTGAGTAGCGGTCTTGCTCTACTGCGCCGGCTCTCGGGATTGAATTCGAAGACCTTCCAAGCTGGAGCGTTGATTTCCATTCGCTCTACATGACCCAGCCATCTAAGCCGTTGGACTTTAATTCTGGTACCTAGGTCAGTGTCGCTGTACAGCCCGTACAGTTTGTCGTTATATCTTCTCCTCCATTCTCCATCTATGCGTACAGGACCAAAAATCACCCGAAGAATTTTTCTATCGAAACATCCTTAGACGCTCTCATCATTTTTTGACATTTACCATGCCTCAGCGCCATAAATGAGAACCGGGATGATGATTGTCTTATGGATGGTGATTTAAGATGCTCGAGGAGGACTTTACTTCTCAATTACCTTCTAAGTCCAAAGAAGCAGCGATTTGCAAGAGTTATTCTTCGTTTGATTTCAGCGCTGGTGTCCTTGTCTGTATTAATAGCGGTACCTAGGTAGACAAAGTCCTTAACTATCTCAAAGTTATAGCTGTCCATGGTGACGTTTTGTCCAAGACGTCGTTGTTTAATGTCCTTTTTTGATGACAGCATATACTTGGTCTTGCCCTAATTGACCACTAAACCCATCTTCTTTGCTTCCCTCGTAATCCTCAAAAACGCTCCACTGACATCACGCTTTGATCTTCCAACTATGTCAATATCGTCTTCGTCCCCGAGTAATTGGATGGAATTTTGGAAGATTGTGAATCTTTCAAGAACGATGGTGAAGAAGTCGCATGACAGTGAATAGCCTTGTCTAAACCCTTTTTTGACATCAAATGCATCGGTGAGATCTTTTCCGACCTTGATAGAGCAGCGTGCATTCCTCATCGTCATTCTGCACAAAAGGATAAGTTTCACAGGGATATTAAAACTAGGCATTGCTCTTAAAAGCTCTTCCCTATGGATGCTTTCATACGCGGCTTTAAAATCGATAAAGAAATGGTGGGTATCGATTTGAAGCTCCTGCGTTTTTTCCAAGATCTGCCGTAGTGTGAATATTTGATAATTACCAATCAGGTTGTTGACGAACGGCTTCAGACGTTCACATAATACGGCTGAAAGGATCTTATATGCAATGTTAAGGAGACAAATGCCTTTGTAGTTGTCGGAATTTAGAGGGTCTTCTTTTTTAAGTATTTGGCAAACTATGCTGAGATTCTACTCATCGGGCATGCTTTCTTCCGTATTTGCAAATGAGTTGGTGGTTCCTACCTACCAAGTCACCGCCTTCTGCTTTTTATAGATCGGCAGTGATGCCGTCAGCTTCAGGATCTTTTTTTGACTTAAGCTAAGATATAGCTATCTTCACTTTGTCAACCTCGAGTAGACGGAATTGTTGATCTGCGTAGCCGTGGTTGAGTGGTTCTAACTCCCTTACAGCGGAATTCGGTTGGTCAATGCAGTTATATAATTTGGAGAAGTGGTCTTTCCATATTCTCAACATAGACTGCAGTTCAACTACGATGTTCCAGGTTTTGGTTCGTGGCTGGTACCCTTGGGAGGTTTTTTTTTACCCTTTGTTAAAATTTACGAACCTCATTCCTGTTGTGACCTCATTCCCGTTTCGTATGCCTGTAATTTCGCTGCGTGCGCTTGCCGGCATTCGTCGTCAAACCAGGAGTTTTGCTGTGGTGGCTGTTTGAAACTTAGCACTTCAGAGGTGGCATCAAGCCAATGTTGCCACTGGTTTTCAATGCTTAATGCAGACAGCGTAGGACTTCTTAAGAGGTTATTAGAGACTCGATAGGAAAAGGACATCTCTTGCGATTGTAGCCGTTTACCGTTGAATTTTCTCACAGTATTTCCTTGTTTTGGCTTGGATCGATATATCCGTAGCCGTACCTTGGCTACAACGAGGTAGTGGTCCGAGTCAACGTTGGCCTCTCGGAATGTTCGGAAATCCTGTATACCGGAGAAGTGTTGTGCGTCGATCGCAATGTGGTCAATATGGTTGCAAGTTGATTGCTCAGGAGATTTTCATGTAACCTTGTGGATATTGAGATGTGGAACTGCGTACTAGCTACCAGAACGTCTCGCCCCGCATCGAAATCGATCAGCCTGAATCCGTTGTTGGAGATGGTGTCGTGCAGACTGTATCTCCCGATTATGCTACCAAAGATGTCTTCTCTTCCTAGCTTGGCATTAAAAGCTCCTAAGACAATTTAAATGTCATAGCCGGTGCACTGCTCATATGTCTTATCCAAGAGATCGAAGAATATGTCTTTGGTGTCTTCATCTTTCTCCTCTGTTGGGGCATGCTCGCCAATTAATCTTATATTTTCGAAATTAGCCTTGATGCACTTTGTTATGATGCGTTCGCTCACACTGTTAAAACTCAAGACTTTTTTCCGAAATCTAGTTCCAACAACAAATCCACACCCAAATAGGCACTGTCTTTGTTCTCGGTAGCAGTCGCCGTAGTATATATCGCAGTGTTTTAGTTTGCGTTTGCCCGGTCCATCCCATCGCACTTCTTGGATGGCGGTAATATCTGCCTTGCAGCAGTTTAGGGCTTCCGCTAATTGTTCGGCTGTACGCGGTCTGTTAAGGGACCTAACATTCCGCGTACAGATCCGAAGTTCGTTATCCTTAATAGGTTTGCGTGGGTTGTCAACAGTGAATCCGTCCGTATCCGAGGCTTGTAGGTGCTTCGCAACTATGAGGCTTTTACGTGGCCAGGAAGTCACACCGTCGGCACAAGCCCAACCTGGAGGGCCAGATCCTTATTATAACGCCACCGAAGGCGAGCCGGATAAACTGCTCCTTACAGGCCGGGGCTCCGAATATGTCGAAGAAGTCCTATAAGGTGTTCACTAAGTAGTTCAACCTTACTGGAACTGTAGACGCAACAGTTGTTTCCATCTCGGGAATTTATGCGCTGCTGTCTGGATAAGGAGAGGTGCCTTAGTGGAAACACCTCACCGCCATTCTATCGTTTGCTGCCCCAACAACTTTCCACTGGGGTTAGGCACCCGATGTTATCCACGTGAACAGAGAGTAAAAGTTGATAGACAGAGGTGGGTTTTGAGGAAAACCTGTGGAGGCTTGTGTCCTCTATGAATGCACATGTCTACCATTGAACATCAATTTTGCGTACTATTTCTTGTAAATTTAAATCTTACTGAATATTGAAAAAAAATATTTTGAATTTAGTGTGAAGCTAATATATTAAATTCTTAAAAATGTAATGTTCCCTAGTTTTTGTATAAAAAAACTGTCAATTAGATATTTGGTTAGTGAAATATTTCGGGTTAGCCAAAATTCACTTTTTTTAAATTGCTGTATTAAAAAAGTCACCCAAGAAATTTGTTTGGCAGTCTTTTCTAAATTTTCTTAATTAATATTTGTTTAACAAAATTAATTTGAAGTCGATATCTCTACTAGTTCTTAAGTTATGGACATACGTACACACGCACCCACAAACTTTGATTTGGATTCTAGAGAATTTAAAACGTCTGTCGAGAAATGTCATAATGTTCAATTCGACGAATTGGACCGATTACAAAACTTCATTTGGGAAGTTATAATTTGTTACTCTAATTGAAAAGTAAAATTTTCCGGGTCCATCACGTTAGATCGGACATTTTATTCATAGTTCATAAATATAAAAATGAAAGAATCAAATAAAAGTTCGATACGTTTGCACAAGACAGAATCATTAAGGTTTTCTTTGAACTTTTGTTAAAATTTGTATTAGTTTTGCACTCAATTGCAAATCAAAAAAGTAATTAAAGTTCTAAAGCAATGAGGTTTACATACTATGAAAATAGTACCTATTTATCTACGTAAGAGGTTCAAGATTGACAACGCGTAAAGACAGACAAGGCACATAGTCACATACGTTTAAGCGTGATTTGCCTAAAGCTATAAATTCACATAAACACAAAATTTCGGTTGATTAATATCCGATTCCTTTGATTTTGTCTTCATTTCTCGCAGATAGTAAATTTTCTTACATTATTTTGTGTACTGATTTTTGTATTGCCCTCGGGTAGAAAATCAATAAAAACCTTTTAAAAAGATGAGTGACAGATTATATTAGAGATATCAAGTTTGCATAATGCGAGTAGTCAATTTGGGTGGGATGTTTTGATAACGGATGCATATCCTTTGGGATTATTTCAATCAATGTTTAACCGTTTGAAAATCTTTTTTATATAAATATCTTTTCTTAGGAATGAAGTTTATGCTTTGATTTGAAATTATGTATCTACAATCTTTGATGTTACAAAGAAAATTTTAATAAAAAATCGAAATCAAAACCAATATTTATATAAGGTTTATGGAAAGAAGTCTCATATTTTTAGATTTATATTGACATTGCAAATACTATTTCTTTTATTTGCAGTTGCAATGTATTTCATAGGAAATTTATAAATTAATTTTCTGAAAACATTTCTAAGGTTGTGAACAAGTTCTAGGAATTTCTATACTAAGGCCGACCATTCACGATTATAGGATACCCTTTTACTGACAAAAATTGTTGCACAAATCCTGTAATGTAAAGATTTTGAATGGTTTATGTGGAATTATATGAATTTTTGCTTTAAAGATGATGTGCTTGCATTTTCGTCACTTAAAAGAACCTCAATGAAAATGAGATTGATGGTCTTAAGTCTTATTATAGCATAATAGTCAATTCTACGGTGTAGTAAAATATTGATAAAAATCTGAGCGATTAATGAAAACCAATTTCGGCAATCCCGTAACCATACGTACATAAATTGGCTTTAAGCGATGAGCGTCTAAGTCTGTCCAACACTATAACCTCTTCTTGGCATATTACGGTCGGTACTTTGGTCATAACTTGGGCAATGTCGTTTTTAATGCTTTCAGAGTTCGGAGATTATGTGTGCAAACACGATCTTATGCGGAACCATTTGATCTTGGAAGCAAGTTGACATATAGCTAAAACGTAAAATTATATACAACATGGCAAACAAGTTTCAAAAATTTCGTGTTTTGTTGTGGTAGATCAGTTGGAGCTGCCAAACACGTCATAGCAAAATTTATGATACTTTTAATTTCTTCGAACATCGTTAAATCGAAAAATTCGGATTATCAGCAACACTTCCACTTATATTTTCAATATTTTGGATTACTGCAATTATTTTCAGATGTTTTCAAAAAGATAATGTAAATAAATTTTTTGTTTACTAGTTCCAATAAAAATTTGATCCTGATATTATTTGGTAATAAACGAAAGTGTAATTTACAGAATTTCGAAAAATATGCAACTAATGACTGAACTTTAATCTACCTTCCTTCGAAGTGCTCCAAATATTTACCTAAGTTATTAAAAAGGTGTGCCGAACACTTACATATGTAAATGCTTAAAGAAATCTTTCCAAAAACTACGAATTTTTGAATCATAGGAACATTTTTCACTTCCCATAGAAAGTCATTGTAATCGGTCCGTTTGTAGAATTGAAGATTTTGACATTTCTCGACGTTTCAAGGTCCCTAGAGTAAGAAAAGTCCTAAAAGTAATAAATTAAATATTTTAAGAGAGATGTCTGTGGGTGCGTGCATACGTACGTTCGTTCGTCCGTATGTTCGGGAAGTTTTTAACGTCGTCCATAGCTTAAGAACCAGTAGAGATATCGACTTCAAATTAATTTTGTTAAACAGATAATGCAGAAAGATGCAGAAATGATTCTAAAAAAAAATGGAGTGGAAGGTTTTTTACCGAAAGCAAAATAATAAAAACGCTGGGATGTGACCCACATCAGCTTCCCATCCCGTCTGTCTATTTGTCTTGCTTACAAGTTTGCAGGTTTTCGTCTTGGGTTAAAAAAGTTGTTAGTAGAATTATTCTTACAAATTTTAAAATTAGTAACAATATTTTTCATATAATGAAATAGTTTACTTTGAAAATCAAGTTTTGTTGAAAAGGTTTTTAGTCAAAAATCAATTTTTACCAATTTTTGTAGCATTTCTTAAATTTTTACAAATTGAATGAATGAAATTAATTTGAGAGATATCAAGAACCGATCATCAATTTTTACCAAATTTGCGTACTATTGTATGTAGATTTTATTTTATTTTAAGAAAAAATGGACTGTGGATTTAAAAAAAAAAAAACACTGAATATCGAAAACAATGAAATAAAAAAGTTTGAAGAAAACAGTTTTAATTTTGAAAAGTTATTTGAGTCGAAAGTAATTTTTTACCAAGTTTTAGTATTGTTTTTTTTTTAGTTTTTTTTTGTAAAAAAAAACTGTCAATTAGATTTTTCTCAAAATTTTACTGAATGTTAAAAACAATATTTTGAAAGGACTCAAAGTTTTGAAAAGATATTTGAGTCGAAAACCACTTTTTACCAACTTGTGCTAAATTTTCTTTTAAGTTTTAATTTTTTGTAAGAAAAACTGTCAATTCGATTTTTTCTCAAAATTTTACCAGATGTTAAAAACTTCATTTTCATTGCGCAACATTGTTTTGGAGGTAAAAATATTTTGTATTCGTAAAATTCTCTACATTTTGGAACGATATCTTCAAGCGATTCAACGCCACAAACTAGATATTGCAAAACCCGAAAATGATTCTTGAATCGGCAATACGTACACAACACAAGAATCATTGAAATCGTTCGTGGAATCCAAACAAAATGATTTTGATGAATACGAGAAAGCAGCCAAAAAATATCCCATACAGATGAATATGTACAATCGCGCACCCGCACAAAACGATAAATGTGAGGTTGAATCCCCTCGATTACTGGAAAGCACAAGATGCAAATCTGTCTTACTTACTTACTTAAGGTGGCGCTACAGTCCTGTGTGAACTAGGGCCTCACCCAATAAACTTCTCCATCTAGCTCGGTCGCTAGCTAGATGTCTCCAGTTTCGCGCTACAAGTTGGGTGAGGTCACTTTCCACTTGTGCGCTGCACCTGATCCGCGGTCTTCCTTTACTGCTCTGTCCTGTGGGTGTGGAGTGGATTCGAAGACTTTATGGGCCGGAGCATTGGTTTCCAAGCGCTCTACGTGACCCAGCCATCTTAGTCGTTGGACTTTTACTCTACTGGCTAAGTCGCTGTACTGTACAGCCCGTATAACTCGTCGTTCCATCTTCTCCTCCACTCCAATTCGATGCATACGGGACCGTAGATAACACGAAGAACTTTTCTCTCAAACCGACCCAAGGTGCTTTCATCCGCTTTCGTAAAAGTCCATGCTTCTGCACCGTATACCAGGACGGTTATGATAAGGGTCTTATATAGCAACACTTTGGTCCCTCGAGAGATGACCTTACCACACAATTGCTTCCTTAGTCCAAATAAACAGCGGTTGGCAAGAGTTATTCTGTCGACGGTGACGTTTTGATCAAGACGTCGGTGTTGTATGTCCTTTCTTGACGACAGCATGTAACATCATTGACATCACGCTGAGTTCTTCCGAGTATATCAATGTCATCAGCATATGCTAGTAATTGGACAGATTTTTGAAAGATAGTGCATTTAGTGTTGACGTGTGATCTCTGCACTATTCTTTCAAGCACGATGTTCAAAAAATCACATGACAGCACATCACCTTGTCTAAAACCTTTTTTGACATCGAAAGGTTATGTTAAGTTGTTTCCAACCTCTATGGAGCAGCGTGAATTATCCATGGTCATCCTGCAAAAACGGACGAGTTTAGCAGGGATGCTAAAACTAGACATGGCTCATCCCTGTAGATGCTGTCATATGCGGCCTTGAAATCGATGAAAAGATGGTGGGTGTCGATTTGGTGTTCTTGGGCTTTTTTCCAGGATCTGCCGTAATGTGAATATTTGATCGACTGTGGACTTTCCTTGTCTAAAATCAAACTAATAAGGACCTATCAGGGAGTTGACGATGGACTTTAGACGTTCACATATTACGGCAGAGAAGATTTTAGAGGCGATGTTAAGTAGACTATATTATATCTATAGTTGGTGCAGTTTAGAGGGTCTCCTTCTTTCAGGATCGGGCAAACAATACTGAGGTTCCATTCATCGGGCATGTTTTCTTCCGACCATATCTAACAGAAAAGTTGGTGCATGCTCCTAACCAACTTATCTTCAGCTGCTTTAAAGATCTCAGCATTCAAGCCATCCGCTCCAGCGGCTTTATTTGACTTCAGCTTAGATATGGCAGTCTTTACTTCTTAAGGGACGTCGGGATTGTTGGCTTTCGTCGTGTATGTTGAATGAATCATTCTGCTTGACTGCGGAATTCAGTTCGTCGTCGTCGTTATACAGTCTGCAGAAGTGGTCCTTCCATATCCTCAGCATTGACTGCGGTTTAACTATGATGTTTCCACTTTCTTTTTTGCAGCCTTCGTTTGTAGGTTTATACGGATGCTCATGAGGCGCTCATTGATGCACCTACAGTTCAAGATTTCTTGCCTAAGTCTGGCTCCAATGACGAAGCCATATCCAAAAAAACGCTGTTGGTTTTAGTGGCTGCAGTCACCATTGTAAATATAGCAGTTTTTCATCCTCTTTTTTCCTGGCCCATCCCATCGTATTTCCTGGATGGCGGTGATATCTGCTTTATAGCAGTCTAGGGCCTGCACTAATTCTTGGGCTGCACGTGTTCTCTTAAGGGACCTAACATTCCACGTGCATATCCGAAGTTCGTTGTCCTTAATTCGTTTGCGTAGGTTGTCAATAGTAAATCCGTCCGTATCCGAGGCTTGTTGGTGCTTCGCAATTATGAGGCTTTTACGTGGCCAGGAAGTCACCCCAACGGCACTACTCCCAACCTGGAGGGCCAGATCCTAAGTATAATTTTAAGGATGGGGAGGCGGATAAAACCGCTCCTTATAAGCCTGGGCTCCGAATAAGTCGTAGAAGGTGTTCACTAAGTATTTCAACCTTATTGGAACTGTAGACGCCACCGTTGATTCCATTTCGAGAATTCCTCCGCTGTCGTCTCGATAAGGAGAGGTGCCTTAGTGGAAACACCTCTCCCCCCTCTCTCGTTTGCAGCCCCCAACAACTTTCCACTGGGGTTGGAACCCAATCTCCAGTTGAGGTACTAGGCACCCGATGTTCACCACGGGGAGGTGAGAGTAGGAGTTGATAGACACAGTTGGATTTTGAGAAAAACCAGTGGACGCTTGCGTCCTTTGGTGTCTATCGCTCCTTTACTGTCCCGAGGCTTCTGGACCTCCTGATGTTAAATAAGGCAGCTTCGACGTCACAGAGTGACATAACGGAACAAAAATTCTCAAAACAAACCTGCATTGTAGGTATAGCTAAATCTTCTAAGATTCTCTTTTGTTAAAAATAATGTTTTAAATACAAACTTTAAACATTACTGTCTTAAATCAGCTTCCTCCTCGTATAGTATTCAAAAGAACATAAAAGTCCCTGCACATGTAATTTAAACTTTTCAAAAAAAAAATCATCTTTAGATATTTACAACTCAACATATACAAAAATTAAAAAGTCCTGAAACCTAACAAAAAATACCCTTTTTCTAAAAAATCACGCCGTCTTTTCTAGGACTAGGTATCGTCGTCACCCAAGTAAATTGTGATGTCGATTCATTTTTGTACACTATGTTTGTTCTTTATCAATTTCGAATTGAAACCAGGGTAGGGCATAAAAGTACACAAAATTGCACAAAAAAGCAAAACCCTTTAGCGAGTTTGTTTGTACCTTTTGTACACTACACTCTTCATACAAACAACTTTACATTCATATACCTACAAACATATAAGCCCCAGAGTGCTGACATTCTTTTGATAAATGGCGGCTTGTTCACTTTATTGTTTTCCCAGCCCCCAAAGCTGCAACCAACCCCAATCCCAACCCCAACCACCCATCGCCACCTCCTCACTCTCGAATATCTTTTTATTGGTACAACGTGGTTTTATTGTATACCAGCATTGAGTCATTTGAATTGAATATCCTAATAAAAGGAAATAAACAAACAACGAAAAAAATAAACATTTTAGAGGGAATAAATGGCTGCATTCAGTGCAATAAATAGAATTTTATTGTCGCCATTTAATCTACCTCGGAACGGTTCTGGAATTGAAGTCGGCATCGACATCGACATCGACAACGGCAGCAGGAATCTCGAAATTGGAGTTGGAGTTACGGAGTCAAGATTCCGTTTTACACGGAATTGCAATGTTATTATTTATTCCCTTCAAAAGTTATATTGTCGAGCGGAGCGGCAGTAAATTAGAGAAATGATGTGTCGCGTAGCGTCGTTCGTCGTAACTCATACATTCGTTCGTAATATAGTAAAAAAGTTAAATCTAGTACAATGCAATTAAATTTTTATTGATTAATTTGAAAATCATTTCGTTGTTTTTTTGTTTGTTTTTCGTCCTCACTAAAAAACGTCCTTATTGTTTTGTGGGCTCAGAATAATGATTGGAAGTGGAACTAGAGAACGCCCAGGCTTTGGTTAGCGTGTGAACTAGTTACTTATAAAATAACATAAATGTATAGCTTTATGGTCAATGCAATATTGCCTTTGTGATGGCTTGTTGGAATTAGGGTTACCACATGTCAATAGCTCTTGAGAGCCCAAATCACTAATGTAAACAAAATATTTTTGTTTTTACTTCTTTTTTTTTTAAATTAATAATCAAGAAAGTAAACGATGAAAATTTTAAACCTTTGAACGATTTTGAAAATCAGTAGTTGAATGCTGTCATTTTGATCTGTCATTGAATTCAGCGAATACCCAAAACTATAAATTTATGTAAGGACACTAAAAAAAGGACAAGTTGACAACAACCTGGCAACCCTTACTGGGTTTGGAAAAAAACAGGAAAACAAAACTAAACTTCAACTTTAAGCACTGCACTCTATGGAAGTCTCATGCAATATTTGCATATTTTTATTTGTTATGGTGCCATAATTCATGGTTCGTTCGCATGTTAAAGGAAATTAATTATTGTTGGGTTATAAATTATAATTATTATTATCAGTAAGCAAAAGGCAGATCTTAGGATTTTAGTTGTTTGTACTCACGACACAAGGAAAATTCTCTGCGAGCAATTTTCTGGATGGAAATAGTTAACATTTTAAATGGTCAGATTTTAGTTTGTGTTCAAATCCTCCTATTTTACTTAGAGATGCAAGAAACAAGGAAGAAAAGGGTTGATTTTGTGATTGTTTATTATATTTTAGGAATTTCTATTCCTATATTTAATCGACTTAGCAGCTCATATCACGCCACCATCATGGGTACGACAGTCTTTTTTGTATAAAATTTAGCATAAAATCAGAACTAAACGGCACTTGGGCCCTGGTTAACGCAGGAAAATTAAACTCAAACAATACTTTCTTTATTTTTAAAATGTCTTAAAATTATACAAACATTGAAATCAATTTTTAACTTTCCGTAGGAAGTTATTGTAATGGGTCCGATTTGTCAAATTAAAAATTTTGATATTTCTCGATGTTGCAAGGTCCCTTGAGTCGAAATAAGAGATTTTTAGAAAGATGTATGTGCGTGCGTGTGTACGTACGTTCGTACGTCCGTACGTACATACTTCTGTCCGTTCGCGAAGTTTTTTTCGTCGTCCATAGCTCAAGAACTAGAAAAGATATCGATTTCAAAAAAAATTTGTATACAGAAAGATGCAGAGAGGGCTTTCAAGAAATTTGAGATTGTGGTTTTTTTACCATAGCAGTTTGAAAAAAGGTGAAAGTTTTGGTTAACCTTAAATATCTTACGAACCAAAAACGCTAGAAACTTGAATTAAATTGTATATAATTTATTGTAACGTCATATCAAAGAATTATATTTTTTGAAAAAAAGCCATGTAACGAATTTTTTTTTAAATCAAAAAACTGAAAAACTGTGTCATCTGCAAAATTTTACGACTTAAATATGATTTCATCTCCAAAACAATTTTGTGCAACGAAAAGTAATGTTTTTGACATCTGATAAAATTTTGAGAAAAATCGAATGGACATTTTTTTTATAAGAAATAAAAATCTAAAAAAAACACTCAAAGTTGGTAAAAATTGAATATCTATTCAAATATCTTTTCAAAAACTTGAAATTTAGGCTTCAAACTTATTTGATCTTATAAGAAATATTGTTTTCAAAATTCTGAAAAATGTTGAGAAAAATCAAATTGACAGTTTTTTTACAAAAAATAAAAACCTTAAGAAAATGTATAGAAGTTGGTAAAAATTGATTTTCGACTCAAATATCTTTCAAAAATTTGAGATAAAAGCTTCTAACTAATTTTATATTATAAGAAATATTGTTTTCAACATTCGATACAATTTTGAAAAAATTCGAATTGACAGTTTTTTTTACAAAAAATAAGATTCAAAATAAAAACAATACTAAAACTTGGTAAAAATTTACTTTCGACTCAAATAGCTTTTTAAAAATAAAAATATTGGCTTCAAACCTATTTTATTTCACAGAAAATATTGTTTTCGATATTCAGTAATTTTTATATAAAAACCCAAAAGTCCATTTTTTCATAAAAAATAAAATCTACAAAAAATAGTACGCAAAGTTGGTAAAAATTGATACTAGTACATATAGAGAAACTTTTAAGCAAGACAAATCGACAGGCGGGATGGGAAGTTATCAGTGTGGGTCGCATCCCAGCCTCTTTTTTGTTCATTAAATTCGTTTTTTTGATAGATACTTATTTATCTGAGTGATCATTCAAAAAATTCGTATAAGGAACAGTCGAATTGCTCGTAACTGATATAGGAAACTACTTATATACATCGTCAACAATCTAATGGGTGCTTTTCAATGTGGTTTTAGAACAGGAAAGTCCACAGACGATCAAATATTCACATTGCAACAGATCCTAGAAAACCTTCGTCCCTTCATCGACAGCATGTCCTCATATGATACCATCGACAGGAACAAACTGTATAGAGCCATGTCTTGTTTTGGCATCCCTGCCAAACAAGACCGTTTTGGGCAGGACTACTGTGGAGAATTCGCGCTGGTCCATACACGTTGGAAACAACTTAACAGAACCTGTCGATGTCAAAAAAGGCTCTAGAAAAGTTGATGCTCTGTTATGCGACTTTTTTAACATCGTACTTGAAAGAATAGTCAAGAGCTCCCCCTTTAACACTAGAGGCACTATCTTTCAGAAGTCTGTCCAATTACTAGCATATGCTGATGAAATTGGCATAGTTAGAAGAACTCATAGTGATGTCAATGGGGCTTTTGTGAGTGTTGAGGCAAAGGTGGCAAAAATAGGTTTAAAGGTAAATGAGGGTGAATCAGGTGGCGAGCACAAGTGGAAAGGGACCTCACCAACTTGGTGTGCGCAACTGAAGACATCTAATTTGATGAAGAAGTTTGTTGTATCAGGCCTTAATTTAAATAGGACAGTAGCGCCACCTTAACACATCAATCCTTCGAGTAAAAAACAACTCTTATACCAATTAAAATTATCAGAAAAACTTTTGTCAAAACCTTATAAAAATATTCTTATTGTCAGATTTTTACTTAAATGAAAACATTATGTTTTGAAAGACCGTTAAAACTCTTAAAATTTGTTGACAATTCTATTAACTATAAAGGGTTTATCAATACTTTTCATATTAAATAGTTCGCTATTTAAGTAGCGGTAATATTTTAGCATTTTACTAGTAAAAGCTACTACATTATTTAGAATGGAAAGATAGTTTAAACTTTAGTTTAAGTCGTTCAAATAAAGGGTTTTTCAATAAGGGTAGATGGATTTTGTCATTGTCAACAGTGGCGTTTTCTGTGTGGTACGTAGCGCCGTCCTGCTGTACCCACATGTCGTCTTGGTTCATATGGTTCAATTTGGGCCATAAGAAATTAGTTATCATCACTATGTAGCGCTCGCTGTTGACGGTGACCGCCTCACCAAAGTCGTTTTTAAAAAAGTGCGGACCAATTACGCCGCCGGCCCAGATTCCACACCAAACGGTAACATTTTGAGGATGCATTATCACCTGTTGAACCTCGTGTGAGTTGGTGTTGTCCCATATACAGCAATTTTGCTTGTTCATAAAAAAATGCGGCTCGTCACTAAAGACGATTTTTCGGCCTAAATTGCAGCGTTGTCTATGGTCATAAGCTTTGAGCTTCTGGGTCAGTTGGAGCTTGTACGGGTGTAGGCCCAAGTCAAGACGCAAAATTCGCCAAGTTGTAGTCTGAAAATGACCGAGTTCTTATGCATGACTAAGAATAGACTGCCTCCGGTTCTACTGTATACTTTAACTGACCGCGGCGATGTACTGTTCTCAGGCGATCTTGCGTCAACGAACACTCGTTTTGATAACAAAGTTTTATCATTTGAACGTGCTGTTTAATCGTGTAACTTGCCATGATGAATTGGCATAACCCACCAAATAAAACAACAACTAAATTAATAAACCAAAAACCAAAATGTCCACCACCGCCGAAATCTACCCTTTACTTGAGTTAAATTTTAGATTGCATATGGTGATAAGGTTTTGAAAAAAAAATTAAGCAACTGTGTTTTTATAAATCAAAAATACTGAAACCAAATAATTGTCTCCTCGAATCTTTTATTAGGAAAAAATAATTGTATCTCCAAAATAATTTTAAGCAACGCGGGCTTCTGGTAAAATACTGAGAAAAATCAAATTGACATTTTTTTTTAATAAAAACATAAAAAACATTAGTTAAAGTTGGTAAAAATTGAATTTCGACTCAAAAAATTGACATTTTGGCTTCCAACTAATTTTATCTCATAAGAAATATTATTTCAATATTCAGTAAAATTTTGAGAAAAATTAAATTGACAGTTTCTTTTATAAAAAATAAAAACTTAAAAGAAACTTTAACAAAAGTTGGTAAAAATTGAATTTCGACACAAATACCTTTTTTAAAAACTTTTCTTGGCTTTCAACCAATTTTACTTATAAGAAATATTGTTTTCAACATTCGGTAGAATTTTGAGAAAAATCGAATGAACTGTTTTTTAAAAAAAAATAAAAACCTAAAAAAATCAATTCTGAAACGTGGTAAAAATTTACTTGCGACTCAAATAGCTTTTCAAAAGTTTAAAATATTGGCTTCAAACTTTTTTTTTATTTCACAGAAAATATTGTTTTCGATGTTCAGTGGTTTTTTTTTAAATCCAACAGTCCGTTTCTTCTTTTAAAAAAAATAAAATCTAAAAGCTGTAGGTACAATTTCATCCTTGGATGAACATGACTCCTACTTTAGACAAAATTTTAATACATGGGTCTTTAATTGTACGTAAAGTATTATTACCAATCGGGATGCTAAGCGAAGAGGTACAGGAATCCAGAAATAAGGATTTTAAATCCGACAGAAATTTTTTTCAAAAAAAAAATCCATGCTTGATAACATTACTGATATATTTAACAGATTACTTATTTTATCCGATTCAATTTTAAGAAAAATGTTTGATAGTGAAATATAAATCTATATATATACAACAAAGTCGTGTTTGTTACAACACTTATAACTCGAGAACGGCTGGACCGATTGCCATATGGTTTTTTGATTTGTTGGATTTGTTTCCGTCCGGAATAGCAGAATAAATCTTTAAAACAATGAAAACTCGATATGTGTAATGAATACTTAATCATTTCAATAGATGCTGATTTTTGTATTACATTTAAAACATTTGTTGTCCAATCCTGTCAAGAAGTGTAACAACTATTTTTTTTGGAGCTTATGGCCTGGTTGCTGAGACGTTTCAGAAACAACTTTATTTTTTTCTGAAATTTATTTTTTGTAAAATATCTACAAAGTTCAGGTTCTGTTATATTTGTTTACATTTACATGTAATCCGAAATAGATAGAAATTATTCAATTGCTGCCTCCCGGACAAACATCAAGTGATTGACAGCACGTGCTTTCAGGAAAAAAAATCGGTCACTAATGAATTACATTGTTAAGCAACACGACTTTGGGAATACTCGATGCTGGATGTATTCAATCGAATGGCAAAAACGAGGAATACCGCATGCACACAATCTGATTTGGTTAGTCGAAAGAATTCGGCCAGATCAAATAGATGACACCATATGTGCGGACATTCCAGCTCCTGACACCGATCCAGACCTACATGATGTTGTAGTCACGAATATGATTCATGGACCGTGTGGCACTATCAACCGACAATCACCGTGCATGGTCGATGGCAAGTATTCCAAACGGTATCCACGAAAATTGACGGCAGAGACCATTACAGGCAACGATGGTTATCCATTGTATCTTCGTCGATCGCCCGATGATAATGCTAGAACTATCACAACCAAAGTGAGAGAAAACGATTTCGTAGTTGACAACAGTTGGATTGTTCCATATTCGCCACTTCTTTCCAAAACATTCAAAGCACATTGTAATGTTGCGTATTGCAATTCGGTGAAGTCAATTAAATACATTTACAAATATGTCACGAAAGAAAGCGACATAGCGGTTTTTGGTATCCAAACATCCAATACCAACGATGAAATCACGCGCCATCAAGTTGGTAGATATGTGAACTGCAATGAAGCAATTTGGCGTATATTTTCATTCCCTATTCACGAACGTCATCCCACTGTTTTACATTTGGGGGTGCATCTAGAGAACGGTCAGACAGTATATTTCGCAGCGTCGAATACTTCTTAACGTGCCGAAACACCTCCAGCGAAAACACTGACCAGTTTCTTTGCGATTTGTCAAAGCGATCCGTTTCCACGAACTTTGCTTTACTCAGAAATGCCACGTTATTACACTTGGAACGCTACATCGAAGAAATTTCAACGTCGGAAGCAAGGCGATGCAGTTCCTGGTCATCCAGATATACGTTCTACTGATGCTCTTGGTCGTATTTACACAGTTCATCCGAAGAATGATAAATGTTTCTATTTGTAGTTGTTGCTGGTACATGTCCGAGGGCCAAGATCATTTGAATCACTACGAACTGTTAATGGTATCATGTGCCCCACATTTCGTGCAGCATGTCAAGAGCTAAATTTGCTTGAAAACGATACTCATTGGGACACAACAATCGCTGAAGCAATTATTTCTGCATCTCCAAGTCAGATACGCACATTATTTGCTATCATCATTTCAACATGCTTCTCATCGAAACCACGTAACTTGTGGAACAAATACAAAGATAACATGTCAGAAGATATTTTACATCGAGTTCGCGTCAGCTCAAAAAATTCTGATCTTGAGGTAAATGAGGAGATCCATAACCAGACTTTGCTCTTAATCGAAGATATGTGTTACCTCATGTGCGCCAGTTTGTTAGTAAGGTTAGGAATGCCAGCACCAAATCGCGGAGCGAATGACGCATTTAATAGAGAATTGGAACGTGACCGTGAATATAATCCACATGAACTAATCCAATCAGTTCAAACGAATGTACCTCTGTTGAATCCTAAGCAGAGGGAAGTCTATGATACACTGATTAATGCCATTGATAATGGAAATGGCGGCTTATTTTTTTTTTGGATGGCCCGGCGGAATTGGGAAGACATTCCTCATGTCATTGATTTTGGCCACTGTACGTGCGAGATCCGAAATTGCGGTAGCAATTGCTTCTTCTGTAATAGCGGCCACATTGTTAGAAGGATGCCGTACGGCTTACTCAGCGTTAAAATTGCCATTAAACCTTCAAACTACTGTACAACCGACTTGTAACATTTCGAAACATTCCGCAATGGCCAAAGTTTTAGTAGCATCAAAAATATCATTGGAAGCACTAGACCGAACATTAAAAGATCTGCGCAATGATGATGTTTTGGTGATGCAATGATTTTATTATCTGGCGATTTCCGACAAACACTATCAGTCATTCCAAGATCTACTGCTGCCGACGAAATAAACGCTTGCCTCAAAGCATCAAATCTGTAAATACAAGAGTTGCATTGTTGAACGATCTATCTGCTGATGATTTCTCGAAGCAAATGCTGACTATTGGTAATGGCCGTGTTCCTGTTCACAAATCAAGCGATTTGATTTCATTTCCTCCAAATTTTTACAATTTCATATCATCAAAAGACGAACTTATCAACAAAGTATTGCCAGATATCATTGCTAACCACAAAAATACTAAAAGTTAAAGTTGGCTCGGTAGTCATCATGCTTAGAAATTTAAACCAACCAAAATTGTGTAATGGAACGCGTTTGGTGATAAGAAAACTAATGAGCAATGTGATTCGCGCGTCGATACTTAAAGGAAAATTTAAAGATGAGGAAGTTCTTATTCCAAGGATTAAGATGATCTCAACGGATATGCCCTTTGAGTTTAAACAAATTCAATTCATCAAAGCCTAAATTAGTTCAGCTAAAAAGTAACACGACATTCATTGACTGTTAGGCGGTACGAAGTTTGCGGGTTCATCTACTAATAATATAAACATATGTATTTGAAAGCATTTTCAATCAGTTCAACAGAAAAGACTTAATTTTTTGCGTCGTATGTTCATGAATTGGGCTGAGCGACAACTTGAAAATGATTCGGATTTTCATCGAAAAATCATCTTTATTTCTGTCCGAATGGCTTCGTTAATAAACAAAATATGGAGTATTAGTCAGGCAGCAATCCACACGTACTCCATGAGTCATCATTGCATCCCGAAAAAATTACAGCCAGCGACGATTGATGATCATCGTACGAATAAAAAAAAAAGCGAAATTGCAGCAGTATCGTTCGATTTTTGGTTGAAAATCGTCAAAAATTGGGTTCAGCGTCTGGACTTCTGGAAGAGTGCCCGTGTTGGTTGCGCCAAAGAAATCGAGTTCCATAGATAACGGCATCGAATGTATTTTCATAGGAAAAAAGGAATTTCTTGATATCCAAAACGGTTTTTGTTTTATTTAAACAAAACTTTTGTAGCGCTCTTATTGAAAACTCGATGATAATAATTAATAAATAATAATAATAATAATAGATTTATTTATTGAACCTTAAACAAATTTTTTACAATTCAATATAATGATAAATAATATTATGCCCTTGGTTTTGGAACCGTCTGAAATTTCAAATAAGCTCATTTTGTCTGTAAAATAATTGAACTCATTCAGATTATAATTGAGCTTTGGATATAGAGATCTACGTGAGGATCCTCTTGCTTCCTCAATTAGATCTAGTCTTATTTTGTCATCTAGCTTTTCGAGAATACAATTGATCTTTTCTCTTATACTTCCATATGCCAAGGATGCACCGAAATACCGCTCAATATGTTTATATCCTCCCATTTCTTGAACCAACTTATATTGTTTTGTATATTGTGTTTTGCTAATAATTTTGGTAATCTATTATCATCATAAGAAAGTATTTTGGCTACATAATCAAAGCGTTTTTTTAAGGTGAAAATAAGAATAGGAGGAAGACCTGTTTCAAGCAGCAGCATGTAATTAGGTGTTGATTTTGGTAATCTAAATAGTTTTTTTAAGAAAAGCCGTTGCAGTTTTTCAACCTTATCATACTGCTGATATGATAATATGATACCTGACATCTATATGTCATTATAGTTCTCAGAGCCGCATCAAACAGTCTAAATTTGACACCATGTGCAAAATTTGTGTTCCTAAACAAGTTTTGCCAGGTTGAGTTTAGTTTTAGCAGATAATGATTTCTTCAGTTTACTTTCAAAGTGTTTCTTAGGTTTGAGTTGGGGTGTGAGAATCATTCCAAAGTAAGTAAATTCATTCACAACTTCAATATTTTCACCATTTAGAAACCATCTTTTATTTTTACTGTGTCGTCCTCGACTTGTTCTAAATATCATAACTTTAGATTTTGATATATTTATTACCAGATTCCACATTTTACAGTACTTATCTAGCCTATTTATCATGAGCTAAAGACTTTCAGGGGAGTCTGCAAACAAAACGACATCATCAGCATATAGGAGGCATTTTATAACAAGTCCTGCAATTTTAATACCGTTTGGCAAAACGTCAACTATGTTGTTGATAAGAAGAGCAAACAATAGGGGGGATAAAAGACGTACTCCACTTTTGGTTTCAAACCATTCTGATATTTGTTCACCGTCCCATACAGCGGATGTTGTGTTCTCGTAAGGTTTTGTTAGTACTTTAGAAATCTAAGAGGATAACCCCAGTAGATTTAATTTATAAAACAATGTTCCTCGATCTAAGCTATTGAAAGCAGCTTTGAAATCAATAAATATTGAATACAGATTTTTCCCATTTTCTGCGTAATAATCTACGATATTTTGGATGGAGAAAATGTGATCCGTTGTTGAATAACCCGCTCTGAAACCTGCTTGAAATTCGTTCAACAATTTGTTTTCATTAACCCAAAACTCAAGCCTTTTCAGTATACTTCCTGTAAATATCTTCGAAATCACATTTAGGAAAGATATGCCCCTATAATTTTCCACATTATTTATGCCCCCTTTTTTTGTATTGGAAATACAATTGACTTTCTAAAAGTTTCAGGTACTTCAGCCGTGTGCAATATATTTGAATAGGTCCTTGCTAAGTTTTCCAAAAAATCGTTTGGGGCGTTTTTGAAAAATAAGAAACTCTATCATACCCTGGGGCTTTGCTATTCTTAGCTTTATGTAAAACACTGTGAATTTCTTCTGAGGTGATATCCCCATCTAAAGAGTCAACGATTATGAAATTTTCAGCGAATTGTATTGGTTCTTCAATCTCTAATGGATTAAAATGATTTGCCAAAATATGAGCATCCAAATTGTTACTAATTTTGATTTTTTTCCTATTCTTCAGCTCCTTCACTACTTTGCAAAAGTCAGAAGAATCCTTGGCATTATTTAAATTATTCTCTTTTCCTAAATAGTATTCCTTTACCTTTATTGGACACAGTTTTTATATTCTTCATTTGCCTGAAAATAAGCCTCACGGAAAAAACTTCCGTTTCTCATTCTTGCTAGTTTCAACAGTTTGAAGGCTCTTTCGCAATTTTGTCAAACCACTTTTGTTTGCCTTTAGCCGTGTATGTCTCTTCTTTCTGCAGAGGAGATCGAGTTTTGTATAGCATGGATAAAAGAATCAATCTGGTGGCTCGTGCTTGCTTGACTTAAATCAGTTTGTACAGTAAATTGACTAAGTTTGGCTTCATACCTTTCTTTTTCTCTATTGTTCCAAAATAGTCTTGGCAGAAGAGCAATGCTTTTTTGGGGTAGAGGTTTTTTTTTATCGTCAGGGCTACTGAGATTGGCATATGGTCCGAGAAAGTCAAAACAACATTAAAACTATCTATTTTATCAAACCATTTACCACTGATGTCACAGTAATTAGCAACTGAGGCCTCCGACAAAAGTCATTTCTCCAGACAAATCTCTGCTAGTTGACCCATTAAGTAAAAAGATATCAACATTTTGAAGGAGTTCTAATAGTTTTTTACCGTTTCCATTCAACACTTTATCTTTTGAAAATCTGACCGATTTGAATTGCTCGCCAAAAGGTATTTTATCAGTTTTCATATACAAAGGTGTTACGTAAGTTAAAACCAGAATATAATTCGCCGAGAAACACACAGCCTTCAGTTCTGTCAGCGAGTAGCCTCCTTATTCTGCACCAATTGAAGGTCTTCCCCGCCACCAACAAAGTTTCACCTTTAATTTTCACTTCCCATCTCCCCTGCTGCTTTTTTTCGCCTTTTTTTACTCTCAATAGTGATTGTCTCACCTTTCGTTTTTGTAGGTAATCTCTTTGGATGAACGAGCCAGTACCTTTAAGCTTATTGGCATTATGTAGTGTTTCATCAACATAATCTTTAAAGTTGGTCACCACCAGGATGTTTGTTGTTTGGTAATTCGAGGCTAGTAGGCGAATAGAGTTTATCGAGAGAGCTTCGTCAGGCTTAAGAGAAGCCAATAGCTTTTTTACTTTCTCACTACGATAAGTGCTCGGCTGTTTGGCAATGAGCACGATAAGGTTCTTTTCAAAAGATTTTTTTGACAAAAACTCAACTTCCTTTTTGAGTGACTTACATTCATCTTGCACTTCCTCAAGTTTAGTTGTAAGTTCTGAGTTTTTGATCTTAAGTTGTTGAATCTCATTACAAACGCCTGAAATATCTGCTTTAGTGGCTAAATTGGATATTTTGTCGTCCAAAAGATTTCCCATAATTGTTGTTAAATCTTGGATTGACATTTGTCCTACTGCTATTTTTGTTATTGTTTTTTGTTGTATTCTGGTGAAGTGTCCGCAAGAGATCTTTTGTTATTCATTTACATTTTAATTTTTTATCTTTTTATATTGAATTTAAAGTTTTTGGTTTTAAAACACAATTACAATTGTTTATACATATATCTTTTTTCATAAATATATTTTGTTAATTTTTAATTAAAAAATAAATTTCAAGAGAGTTAATAAAAACTAGTTGTCACTTCTTATACACTCAGAGTTGCCATTCGAAAAAAAAAATATTTTATAGTGTTTTATTAGAAATTTGGATTGATGATAGCATGATATCACCCTCCCTTCCAGTAGGTTCCTCTATTAAAAAAGGAAGATAGAATATGAGGTACCGTTTAATACTTTCAATAACTCTACCTTTAGAAGTAACATTGATTTCCAATCAATCACACTTTGCCATAAGCCAACCTCAATAATTACATGAGCTATTCCAAAAATCAATGACCAAATTTATCCAAACCTTAATAGTTCCCATGCCAAAGTTCTTCGTATATCTTAACCAACTTGTAATTTGCTATTAAACGTGCCCATTAGTCCAAAAAGAATGTACCAATTCCTTATAGCCACGTCCAGAGCTATCAGAGGTTTTCTCTCTCGTGCGAGTGAGTACTTTCGGGAGCGAGCGTGACACGCAACGTGTGCGACCAATGACTTATGTTTAAGAATAACACGAGGTTGACTTTGTCCAACAATTAATAAATCCAAACGCAGCCACTTGCCTCTACCACGCGCCACAGTTTATATAAATGTGGTATGAAGGTGCTCCTATGGATTGGATTGGATTTTTCCTCGCTGCTGGGCTCTGCGCTGGCACTAGCGCTAAAGTATAAGGAGTAAGTTAACTTTGTCGAGCTAACTCTTAGGGAGCTTGCGGCAAAACTACGCTGTGGTGGAGGCGACACGAAGGTGGTTAATTTATCGTCAAACAAATTGTGGTAATAAACAAAAAAGAAACAAAAAGAACCCCAAACGTTAACTGGAGGACTACAATGCGCCTTTATCAGACGAGAACATGATCCGAGGAATTCCAAGGCAATAATAGTTAAGTCTGAAGAAGTAAGCATTGACCTCTCTACCATTAAGTGCCACCGCAGTAAAATGTTCACCTGACAGCGACGGGAGTGAAAAATCCTTCTTGACATAGAACAATGGGATACGGGTTCGAGGGGTAAGAGGGATCAAGAAGGGTGGAATCGAGAATATAACATGCTTGGTTATATCGTATATGGAGCAGGATAGGAAAGGAATAATAGTTTAGCTCGAAGCGTGCTTTTGCAATTCCATTGGAGTCCTTAGGCTCTATAGGAAGGTACTGAGCCTACTCGACTCGTACAAGTAATAATTTTGCTTGGGTAAATTATTTCCTACGCAAGGATTTTGAAACTGTAATCAATTAATCAGCATACTTAATCTTGTACAAAGGCTTGATGTGATGTTTGATGGAAGTGATTTTTTTGTTTTATATTGTTGTCGGTGTGTGGAGAGTTTATTTGAAGGCGTTAACTGTACTTTGGAATGGATGATGGCGACTACTTTGGGTGACATTTATTTATATTGTTTATATTATGGGAATTTATGTTAGTTTGGGTTCTATAAATAGTGGAATAGTGTTTATGAACAAAAGGGAAGTGAAGCTGAAAACACACAGATTTGTAAACATGGCATAGCTATTTTGTTTATTTTAACCTTCATTTTGTTTATCAAGCATTCTATAGAAAGTATTTCTTGTTGTCAAATCTATCAACTTGGGTATTTTTATATTACCCTTAGATTTCAGTATCTAGCAATAAAGTCAGGTATTTCAAATAAGAGCATTAGTTGTCGCCATTACATCCTTTCCACACTTGGTCTTTAAATTATAGTGAATGTAAAGTGCTAAGAGTGACTTATTAAGAAGATTATACAATCCTGTACTTTCTAACTAACTCAAATGATGCTTGACGTAAAATGAACTATTTTCTAAGGCTCTAGATTTAACGTTTGTTGCCTTAACTTATAAATGAAAAATACTGTTAATTTAAAATATGCTGTATTACAAAATTTGCTTCTTACTTAAAAAATAGAGTTTTGACCAAGCGAACAAATATTTTAGCTTTCAAAGTAATTTGAGAAAATTTACTAAAATTTACGTCTGTATGTCCGTACGTCCGTTCGCGACGTTTTTTTCGTCGTCCATAGCTCAAGAACCAGAAAAAATATCGACTTAAAATAAATGCAGAAAGGGTTTTCAAAAATTTGAGATTATGGCTTTCAACTTGTTTAAACTTATAAGAAATATAGTTTTCAACATTCGGAAAATCGGATTAACAGTTTTTTTACAAAAAATAAAAACGTAAACAAAAAATTATTAAACTTTGGTAAAAATTGATTTTCGACTCAAATTTCTTTTTAAAACTTTGAGATTATGGCTTCCAAATATCTTTTACTTATAGAAAATATAGGTTTCAACTCTTTGAGATATTGGGTTTAAATAATTTTATCTTTTTAAATATATTGTTGTCATGATTCAGTAAAATTTTGAGAAAAATCTAATTGACAGTTTTTTTACAAAAAATAAAAACCTTACAATACTAAAACTTGGTAAAAATGTACTTTCGACTCAAATAGCTTTTCAAAAATTAAAAATATTGTCTTCAAACTCTTTTTATTTCCAAAAAAAAATTGTTGTTTTCGATATTTAGTAGTTTTTTTACGAAAATTTGGTAAAAAATGATGTTCGGTTCTTGATGTCTCTCAAATTAATTTCATTCATCCAAATTGTTAAAATTTAAGAAATGCAACTTAAATTGGTATACATTTGTTTGCGTCTAAAAATCTATTTAACTAAAATAGATTTTCAAACTAAACTATTTCTTTATGTGAAAAATATTGTTCGTAATTTAAATTTTTTTTTTTAATAATTCAACTAACAACTTTTTTAACCAAACACGAAAACCTACAAACTTTTAAGCAAGACAAAACAACAGACGGGATGGGAAGTTATCAGTGTGGGTCGCACCGCAGCCTTTTTTTTAAAGTTGGCAGCTAATTTTTTCCAAGAAATTACTAACAATATTTTGCAAATTATGAAATATTTTGATTCCAAAATCTATTTTTGGTATCGAAATTTTAGCCGAAAACCAATTTCTACCAATTTTAGTAGCATTTCTTGAAAGTTTTTATCTTATATGTAAAAAATCTGTATTGGATTTTTCGAAGAAAATTTAGCACAGAATGAAATCATTTTTAAGTCAATACCTTCATTTATTCATTAGATATCGAGAATTGAACATCAACTTTTGCCCATCTTGCGTACTAGTTGTCGATATTTTCACTGGTTCTTGAGATATGGACGACGAAAAAACCTCTCCGAACGTACGGACGTACGAAAGTTCTTATAAACGCACGCACTAAAAATATTTTAATTAGACTGTAGTTAAAGAACTAAAAGCTTATCACCTCCTTTTTGCTGTTGATTTTGTCAGTAATTTTTTTTCGATTACCATGGAAACAGTAAAAATTTGGAAAGCCATCAGTAAAAAGAAATGCAATGTTGGCGGCATTTTGCAGTCAGCTTCTCAGAAAAACATGTTACCAGATCTTTAATATTCCAGAAATTTGACAGATCACTGAAGATGATTTTTCGATAAAAATTATGGTCGGTTTTTGTTGAAAGTTGAGATTTGATACTTTGTTTTTAAATACTAAGTTTATTTTATCGTTATCAAACTGTACTAATTTTTATATGTTTGATGTATTGAAAACAAATATTATTACTGTTCAGAATCTTAAAACATCAGGTTATGGGCCTTATCATGATCTAAATACAGTATTGAAAAGCTTCGGAGAAGCGAACACTTCGAAAACTGGAAATTTTCCGTTGAAGTTTATTTCCAAATGAAAGGACTTTGGAAGGCTGTTTCTGATGGTAGTAAGACGGAAAAGGATGCACCGAAGCTCTTTAACGCAAAATCGTAGCTTATATTGCTTGTTGAAAGATCCATTTATCGTCATATAAGACATTCCAAAAGCGCTAAGGAGATTTGGGATTCTCTTCATAAATATTTTTAAGATTCTGGTCTTGTGAGGAGAGTTGTTCTAATCCAACAGTTTTGTTTTACAAAATTGAAAGATTTCTCTACCGTATATGCGTACGTTAATGATGTTCTAAATACATCGTACAAGCTCAGGTCTGTTGGTCTTAACCTAGATGAAGAATGGATAGGATCAATGCATTTAGCTGGTCTTCCCGAAGAATACAAGCCAATGATAATGGGAATCCAAAGCTCTGGGATCCTTAATACAGGAGACAGTATTAAAACCAAACTTCTTCAAGACTTTAATTTGGATGCAAGTCAAGGTACTGCTTTTGTTGGCAAGAACAAGAAAAACTTTGCGAATAAGAACTTTAAGGGTCGTAAATGTTACAACTGCAATGAATTTGGCCATATTGCTGCTAAATGTCCAAAAAAGAATAAGAACCATCAAGGAAAGAAGAATGCTATGTAAGGATGTTTTTCCGTCACGGCTCTTGACAAAGAAGAATGGTATTTTGACTCGGGAGCGTCAGCTCATATGTGCTCAAATAGTGCAAGCTTTTCAAGTGAGATGGAAAATCTTAACTCTGAGGTAATTGTTGCAAATAATTCAAAAATGCAAGTCCAAGGTATAGGTTAAGTCGATATGAAGGTTTCTATTGGAAAATTCAAAGAAACTTACTTACTTACTTAAGGTGGCGCTACAGTCCTGTGTGAACTAGGGCCTCACCCAACAAACATCTCCATCTAGCTAGATGTCTCCAGTTTCGCGCTCCAAGTTGGGTGAGGTCACCTTCCACCTGTGCGCGCCACCTGATCCGCGGTCTTCCTCTACTGCGCTGTCCTGTGGGTGCGGATTTGAAGACTTTCCGGGCCGGAGCATTGGTTTTCATGCGTTCTACGTGACCCAGCCATCTAAGTCGTTGGACTTTTACTCTTCTGGCTAAGTCTGCGTCGCTGTACAGCCCGTACAGTTCGTCGTTCCATCTTCTCCTCCACTCCCCTTCGATGCATACGGGACCGTAGATCACACGAAGAACTTTTCTCTCGAAGCGAACCAAGGTGCTTCTGCACCGTATAGCAGGACGGGGATGATAAGGGTCTAATATAGCGACACTTTGGTCCCTCGAGAGAGGACTTTACCACTCAATTGCTTTCTTTGTCCAAAGAAACAGCGGTACGCAATAGTTATTCTTCGTTTGATCTCAGCGCTGGTGTTGTTTTCTGCGTTTACAGGGGAGCCTAGGTAGACGAAGTCCTTGACTACCTCAAAGTTTTGTCTGTCGATGGTGACGTTTTGACCAAGACGTCGGAGTTGTATGTCCTTTCTTGACGACAGCATGTACTTTGTTTTGTCCTCATTAACCGTTAAACCCATTTTTGCCGCTTCTGCCTCAATACTCACAAAAGCCCCATTGCCATCACGCTGAGTTCTTCCGATTATGTCAATGTCATCAGCATATGCCAGTAATTGGACAGACTTTTGAAAGATAGTGCCTCTAGTGTTGACGTGTGAGCTCTGCACTATTCTTTCAAGCACGATGTTAAAAAAAAACGCATGACAGCACATCACCTTGTCTAAAGCCTTTTTTGACATCAAAAGGTTCTGTTGAGTTGTTTCCAACCTTTATGGAGCAGCGTGAATTCTCCATGGTCATCCTGCACAAAGGGATGAGTTTGGCAGGGATGCCAAAACATGTCTCTATACAGCTCGTCCCTGTAGATGCTGTCATATGCGGCCTTGAAATCGATGAAAAGATGGTGGGTGTCGAAAGATCTCGGCATTCAAGCCATCTGCTCCAGCGGCTTTATTAGACTTCAACTTAGATATGGCAATCTTCACTTCGTCTAAGTCGGGAGGACTTGTTCATAAAACTTTCGAACCTCATTCCTGCGCCGCTTTGCGTGCCTCTTGTTTGGCTGCATTTGCCTGCCGGCATTCCTCATCAAACCAGGGGTTCCTTGTTGGTGGCTGTTTGAAACCTAGCACATCAGAGGCAGCTTCTCTGATTGCATCTTGGCAATGTTGCCATTGGTTTTCGATACATTGTGTTGAGAGGTTACTTGTAACTCGGTCGGAAAAGGATTTGGCGATCTCTGGCGATTGTAGCCGTTCGACGTTGTATCTTCTCCCAGCACCTCCCGGTCTTGCCTTGGGTCTGGAAATCCGAAGTGCTACCTTGGCTACAACGAGGTAGTGGTCTGAGTCGATGTTAGCCCCTCGGAAAGTTCGTACATCCATGATGCTGGAAGCGTGTCTGGCGTCGATCGCAATATGGTCAATCTGGTTGGCGGTAGATTGATCTGGAGAAGTCCAAGTTCCTTTGTGGATGTTGAGGTGTGGAAAACGCGTACTGGCTACCATTACGTTTCGCCACGTAGCAAAATCTATGAGCCTGAATCCATTGTCGGAAGTGTTGTCGTGCAGGCTGTTCTTCCCGATTATTCCACCAAAGATGTCTTCCTTTCCTAGCTTGGCATTAAAATCGCCCAGGAAATTTTTAATATCGTAGCTAGGGCACTGCTCATATGTTTTGTCTAAGAGCTCGAAGAACATATCTTTGGTGTTGTCGTCTTTCTCTTCTGTGGGGGCGTGCGCGCATATCAGGCTAATGTTGCCGAATTTAGCCTTGATGCGTATGGTCATGAGGCGCTCATTGATGCACCTATAGGTCAAGACTTCTTGCCTAAGTCTGGCTCCGATGACGAATCCGCATCCAAATAAGCGCTATTGGTTTTCGTGGTAGCAGTCACCATAGTAGATATCGCAGTTTTTCATCCACTTTTTGCCCAGCCCATCCCATCGTATTTCCTGGATGGCGGTGATATCTGCTTTATATCGTTCTAGGGCCTCCGCTAATTCTTCGGCACGTGGTCTGTTAAGGGACCCAACATTCCACGTGCATATGCGAAGTTCGTTGTCCCTTATTCGTTTGCGTTGGTTGTCAACAGTAAATCCGTCCGTATCCGAGGCTTGTTGGTGCTTCGCAACTATGAAAGCTTTTACGTGGCCAGGAAGTCACCCCGACGCACAACCTCCAACCTGGAGGGCCAGATCCTAAGTATAACTCCAAGGATGGGGAGCCGGATAAAACCGCTCCTTACAGGCCTGGGCTTCGAGTAAGTCGAAGAAGCCCTATAAGGTGTTCACTTAGTAGTTCAACCCTACTGGAACTGTAGACGCCATCGTTGATTCCATCTCGGGAATTCCTCCGCTGCCGTCTGGATAAGGAGAGGTGCCTTAGTGGAAACACCTCTCCCCACCTCTCTTGTTTGCTGCCCCCAACAACTTTCCACTGGGGTTGGAACCCAATCTCCAGTTGAGGTACTATGCACCCGATGTTCACCGCATGGAGGTGAGAGTAGGAGTTGATAAGCAGACGTGGGTTTTGAGAAAAACCTGTGGACGCTTGTGTCCTCTTGAATGCACATGTCTACCATTTGAACATAAAAAAAAAAATTTAAAGAAAGTGAGATTGAGTTTTTAGAAGTCGTTTACGTTCCTGATTTATGCATTAATCTTTTATCTGGCTCGAAAATTGCTCAGAAGGGGTTTTCAATGATTTTTTCCAAGAATGGATGTTTAGTGAAAGACCAAAGGGGTAATGTTGTTTGCAACTGCAAGCTTGGTGAACAATGTGTTCCGACTCAACAGACCAACCAACCAAAGTGCATATGTTACAAAAAATGTAGCTTCACACTTTTAACTTTGGCAAAAGCGTGTTGGACATCCAAGTATCGATACCACACAAGCTCACAAGCTATGCTTCCGAAAGTAGTGCAGAATATTAATTGCGATAGTTCAAAAATCAATTTCATCACATGTATCAAAGGTAAAATGGCACGCCTGCCGTTTATCTCAATTGATCTTTGTGGTCCGATTGAACAAAAATAAATTGGAGGTTCAGAGTACATGCTTCTATTCATTGATGATTTTTCAAGAAAAGTCTTTGCGTTTTTCATTAAAAGCAGGAATGAGATAGAGGAAAAGTTCCTTGAGTTTAAAAAATTTGTAGAAAACCAGACTGGTAACAAAATAAAGGCTATTAGAAGCGATAATGGAAAGGAATATTGCAATTTTAAGATGAAGAAGATTCTAGCAGATGCTGGCATTCAACATAAAAGAACGGTTCCATATTCTCCACAACAAAACGGGTTGGCAGAAAGAATGGATAGAACCATAATCGAAAAAGCGCGTTGTCTTCTCATCGAGTCTGGTTTACACAAACGTTTTTTGGGCTGAAGCTGCAAATACGGTAGTTTATTTACACCTTACAAAGGTACAAAAGAAAAAACACCTGAAGATATCTGGAGTGGAAGAAGAGTGAATCCGCAGCATCTTAAAGTTTTCGGTTGTCAAGCAGTTATTCACATTCCAAAAGAAAAGCGGAAGAAACTCGATGCCAAAGGAAAAGAAGTAATTTTTATCGGATACTGCACACACTCGCTTCTATGACGTTAGAAAAAAAAGAAGTCATAATAAGTCGAGACACAGTTTTCCATGAGCAAATTTTTCCAAAAGATGGTGAGACAAACGATAGATCTTATTGTGATATTTTTACAAGATAGGATTCAGGGGGGAATGAAGACGAAATTTCTTCAGTGAATTCAATAAATACCAATCGAAATAAGTGACGAAACGGCAAGTGAAAACAGTTTTTTGGATACCCAAGATGATCTCATTGTTGAAGAATTTTCAGAAGAAAGATACGGTTATCTATCGTACGTGGCCAGCAACAATGATGAAGATCCCAAGAAAGTCGCTGAGGCAATGAAGAGCGAACATATGTCTGATTGGAAAAAAGCAATGAACGATGAATATACAGCTCTTTTGAAAAATGGCACTTGGGAAATAGTTTCTTTACCAAAAGGAAAGAAATCCATAAATTCCAAATCGACATTTAAGACGAAAAAAGATGCAAGTGGTAATGTCGAAAAATATAAAGCTAGATTGATCGTAAGTCGCAACGTCTAGGAATCCCGTCGTAAGATACACGTCCATAAGGGTACTTTTAAGTTTGGCTGTACGATATGATTTGGATATCGATCAAATGGATGTTGTGACTGCTTTCCTACAAAGTGAACTTATCGAAGAAATTTACATGAAGGTTTTGATAATGTTCAAAATAAAGTATGTAAACTCAAGAAATCACTGGTCTCAAACAAGCTAGCAGAGTTTGGAATAAGAAATTGGATGACTCTTTAAAGAAAATTGGACTTAAAAAATCAAAAACCGATCCGTGTATTTATTACAAGACAAACAGCACAGATACAATTTTCGTCGCTATTTACGTAGATGACATACTTATTTTTACAAATAGCAAAGATGAAAAAGTATTATCTAAGAAAATTTGACTAAGTCATTCGAGATGACAGATTTTGGAGAAGCTGAATTTGTGCTTAGTACACAAATAACTCGCGATTGCGAAAAGGGAAGGTTATGGATAGACCAACGGACATACTTAAAGTTTATTCTCAAGCTATTCAACATAGAGGATTGTAATTCACAACCTAAGATATTCAAAAATAGCTTATAAAAGAAACACATCAACAAAGCAAACACGAAACTGATTACCTGAAAACTGTTCCATATCAAGAAGCTATTGGAAGCATTTTATATGCAGCACAAGTAAGTCGCCCAGATTTATCTTTTGAAGTGGGGCTTTATCAAGATTTTATAATAATCCTTCAAAATCTTATAGAATAGAGGTTAAACAACTTTTCCATTTTTTTTTTCTAATAAACGGGCACTCAAGGGGTTATTAATACCCTTAACATGTTTAAAATTTAAACACAGTGCGAGCGTAAGGAAAATAGGGAAAGATTAAAGAGGAGATACCGATGCACATTGGTCTTAAAGTTTTGAATATCAAAATGATAAGGAAAAACAGAGTTGGGTAAAGCATTCCACATTCGCGATGTGCGGTTAAAAAAAGAATATCTATACTTAACAGAACGTCCGAAATTGAGCTCAAGGTTAAACTGATGTGCATTGCTAGAAATAGGAGTATTACGGCTGAATTGTTTTAGGGGGTAATGCAACTAGCTTATTCGATAGAACACTGTTTATAAAAATATCGGTAGAACAAAGAAAGGCATGAAACATTGCGGCGGTGTTCAAGTTACGTAATTGTTTCGGTTGTAGTTTCCTGGATGCAATCGGGGGTGGATTACGCTCTAACGACAGGAGACAGAATTGAGTTTTCGAAGCATTAAATTCTACACGGTTTTTGATTCCCCATTGTACAATGCTGTCGAGCTTGACCCCAGAGTGAAGGTAATTTGCTACATGGCCCTCATACGGCCAATGATCGTTTATGGTTGTCCTGTGTGGTTCAACGTTGCCCCTTCCCACATGGAGATTTTTCGGGTGTTCGAGCGGCAGTGTTTACGACGCTGTACCGGCTTATATCGAACAGCCGAATCTTCTTATGTGCATTACTATTCAAACGAGGTCCTATACAACGGGGCTCGAATCAACAGAATTGACAATTTCGTTAATCTACCACGTCAGACGAAGAACCGTGGATAGGCGACTCCTGTACAATCGGTACGTCATGGCACAAGGCGGAGCAGAACTCCTTCGGTTCAGTAGGGCTGTCTCCGAACGGGACCGAACTGATAGGGTGAAGCAGGAGAACCAGTTTTGGTGGCTTCAATCGGCACTTGATAGTGGGTAGTCGGGATGGGGTTTTAAGTCCTGGCCGGCTTACATACTTGTTTTATAGTTTTAGGGTTTAGTTTTAAGTAGAATAGGCATGGTGGCACGAAAAGAAATACAAAAAAAATACAAAAAATAAAAAAAAAATAAAAAAAAGAACATTAAAATAAAAAAAAAAACATGAATTAAAAAAAAAAAAAAAAAAGAGGCTGGGATGCGGCCCACACTGATAACTTCCCATCCCGTCTGTCGATTTGTCTTGTTTAGAAGTTTGTCTATATGTATTTTTACCAAATTTGCGCACTATTTTTTGTAGATTTTATTTTTTATGAAAAAACGGACAGTTGGATTTTTATATAAAAAATACTGAATATTGAAGACAATATTTTCTCTGAAATAAAATAAGTTTGAAGCCAATATTTTTAATTTTTGAAAAGCTATTTGAGCCGAAAGTAAATTTTTACCAAGTTTTAGTATTGTTTTTTTTTTGAGTTTTATTTTTTGTAAAAAAACTGTCAATTCGAATTTTTTAAAAATTTTACCAAATGTTGAAAACAATATTTCTTATAAGATAAAATTAGTTTGAAGCCAATATTTAAAATTTTTGAAGAGATATTTGAGTCGAAAATCAATTTTTACCGACTTTTATGCATTTTTTTTTTCAGGTTTTTATTTTTTGTAAAAAAACTGTCAATTCGATTTTTCTCAAAATTTGTCTTAATGTTGAAAACAATATTTCTTATAAGAAAAAATTAGTAAGAACCTATTATCTCAAAGTTTTTAAAAGATATTTGCGTCGAAAATCATTTTTTACGAACTTTTGTTAATTTTTTTTTCGGTTTTTAATTTTTTGTAAAAAAACTGTCAATTCGATTTTTTTCAAACTTTAACTGAATGTTGACAACAAGATGTTTTGAAAGATAAAAGTAAATAAAAGCCAATATCTCGAAGTTTTGAAAAGATATTTGAGTAGAAAATAAATTTTTACCAACTTTTATACATTTTTTTGTTTAGGTTTTTATTTTTTGTAAGAAAACTGTCAATTTGATTTTTCTCAAAATTTTATCAGATGTCAAAAACATTATTTTTCGTTGCACAAAATTGTTTTAGAGATGAAATCATATTTCAGTCGTAAAATTTTGGAGGTGACAAATTTTTTTTTTCAGTTTTATTGATTTATAAAAAAAACCGTTATATTGATTTTTTTCAAAAAATATACCTGTTTGGTATCACGTTACAATATATTTTATAAAATTTAATTCAAGTCTCTAGCGTTTTTGGTTCGTAAGATATTTAGGGTTAACCAAAATTTTCACCTTTTTTTCAAACTGCTATGGTAAAAAAACCACCCACGCAATTTTCTTGAGAGCCCTTTCTGCATCTTTCTGCCTTATTATTTGTATAACAAAATTTATTCGAAGTCGATATCTCTTCTGGTTCTTGAGCTATGGACGACGAAAAAAACGTCGCGAACGTACGGACGTACGGACGTACAAACGTACGTACACACGCACGCACAGACATCTTTCTAAAAATCTTTTATTTCGACTCTAGGGACCTTGAAACGTAGAGAAATGTCAAAATTTTCAATTTGACAAATCGGACCCATTACAATAACTTCCTATGGGAAGTTAATAAAAAAAAATGGACAACAAAATATGAAAAACAAAAATGTTAGATAGTTAGATTTGCTGCTGTGGTTGTTCTAGTTTTAAGTAGTTTATAGGTAGAATAGGTAGTTTTAGTTAGTTTTAAGTTTTATTTAAGGACCTTATTTTAAGTAGTTTGTAATCAAAAGTAAAAAAGGATATTGATATTAGTTTTTTTTTCTCAAACTTTTCTAATAAATACAAAAATAAATAAAATTTAAATTGAAGTAAAATAGATCTTAGGGCCGAAAGGCATTAAGTGTTATAGTGTAGCTTAGAGTGTCCGTATAGGACCATTAAGTTAGTTGTAATTTATGGATAATTAGGCTAGTTTTATGAATTTTTGTCTAGCTTTAAGATAGGTTTAAGAATGAATTAATAAAAATGAATTTAAAAAAAAAAAAAAAAAAAATGCTGTCGAGATCAGGGGTGGAATCGGCTAAGGTGATTGTTGACTATCAATTTTTTGATAGTCAAATTGACTATCATTTTCATTCCGTCTGCGTAAGATGATTCAACTTAATTCAATTCGATTGAACAATTTCAGATTCAAATTGTCAAAATTCGTTGTTGCCTTGGTGAAATTTTAAATTGATTCTTATAAAATATCTAAATAAATGTTTCAAATTGGCTGATTTTGAATAAAATTGTTACTTTTCTTACTTTTTTCGAATGTCGTAAGCTTTGTCAGTCACAGGAACGTGTTTTTTAAAAGAAACAAAGTGAACTAAGAAAATTTTCCAGTCGTTTGTGTAAGCGTCTGGTAGCTCTATTCGGAATAAACAAATTTGTTTGAAAACGACTATCACATTTTTTTGTGATAGCTTTTTAGGTATCAATTTGACTATCACCTTATGTAGATCAAATTCTATCATTTTGATTGTCATTTATCAACAATCACCTTAGCCGATTCCACCCCAGATTTTAATGAGCTTATCATATGCTGTCGTTGAAGTTTTACACCCGGAGGACAAGGATGAGAATCTAAAAACGAATATGAAAAGCTGAGGATACTGTCATCAGCGAAACAATTTAGTAGGTTAGAAGTTTCAGACAAAAGATCATTTATAAAAATAAGGAAGAGCGTCGGAGACAAAACGGAGCCCTGGGGCACACCAGCGTTTATTTTGTGAATATCAAATTTGAACCCGTCCAACACTACTTGAATTGAACGGTCCGAAAGGTAATTTCTAACCCAACGAAGAAGGGATTCTTCTATACCAAAAGCACGCATTTTCAATAAGAGAGCTTGGTGCCAAACTCTATCAAATGCTTTTGAAATATCAAGTGCAATAATCTTACTTTCTCCAAAACGATGTAAAGATTTGTGCCACTGTTCGGTGAGATGAGCCATGAGATCACCAGTGGACCTATTGCTACGATAGCCATACTGTAGGTCATTAAGAAGCTTCCGTTCTTCAAGATATTTCTTAAGCTGAAAATTAATCAGCGTTTCCATGACCTTACAAAGAAGAGACGTAAGTGCAATTGGACGATAGTTTGAGGGAGAGGAGGATTCGCCTTTTTTAGGGACAGGCTGGACAAATGTAGTTTTCTATCAGCTCGGGAAGAGACCTGAAGAATAGGACAGATGGAAAAGCTTACGCAGTGGTTTTGCCAGCATTGAAGAACACCTCTTCAGAACAATAGGGGGAATACTATCCAGGCCAGCGGATTTGTGTATGTCAAGGTCTCTCAGTACTCTTGCATTTGCACGAGTGTGAAAGAAAATTCGTCCCATAGAATCGTTTACGCTCTCAAGAACAGGAGGACTCATGACACTTTCCGATAGCGTCGAATTAACAACAAACTGTGCTGCAAGCAAATTGGCTTTATCGATCGAGCTCACATAGGGAGCGTCATTGTGGACAAACGTTGGAACCGAGGATGATGTGGTGTTTCGTACGTTTTTTACAAATGGCCAGAAATGAATTTTTTTTTACCTTGAGGACATTGTAGTATTTTTTGCCTTAATTGGCTTTATAAATCCGGAAACTTACATCTCTTTAGGTTTGATTAGTTTTACCCTATTCGAGATAAAATGTCTCATTCCATAAAGAATTAAACTTGTTACCATATCTGTGGACTGCTTTAGAGAAAGGTATAAACAGGGATAAGTTAAATAAAGTTCAACGTTCAGCCTGCCTATGTATAAGCGGATCGCTTCGCACGACCCCGTCTGCGGCACTGGACACCTTGCTCTACCTTACACCTCTTGACATATTCAGTAAACAAATAGCTGCAAGCTCTGCTATTCGCCTCAATGCTTCGTCGCAGTGGACTAACAACAACATTGGCCACTCCGTAATTCTAAGGTACTTAGAATCAATTCCAAAGCACACAGACTACACCATCACCCAACTATAATTCGACAGGAATTTCCAGATTTCTATACCTCCCAGATCTTTTTGGGAGGATAGGACATTCTTGGAGGATGAGTCAATCCATTTTTACACAGATGGGTCAAAAACAAAAGAAGGGGTTGGTGAAGGTGTGAACTCTGAACGACTGAAATTAAGTCTCTCATTCGGCCTTCCCAATCATTGTAGCGTGTTCCAAGCGGAACTTTTGGCGATTAAGGAAGTCTTGTCTTGGCTCAAAGAAAACGTGATATCAACATCTGATATCCGTATTTTCTCCGACAGCCAGGCCGCTATCAAATCTCTGGACTCAGTCTCTACAAACTCTATAACAGTCCATAACTGTCGATCATCTCTAATGGAGATGGCGCAACAGTTTAATATTCACCTTTGCTGGGTGCCGGGCCATAGAGACATTCCAGGTAACTGTAAAGCAGATGAACTCGCCAGGAACGGTACAGTACAACCCATCCTACCACGTTTGGCAAGTACTTTCATACCAATCCCTACTTATAAACTGCTACTAATGCAAGACGCTGTGAGGAGGGCAGGCACCAGGTGGAACAACATCACCACGTGTCATGCCACAAAAAACATCTGGCCAACACTGGATTTAAAACGTTCAAGGTGCTTGCTCTCTCTAAGCAGATCGCATATAAGCTCGATAATAGGTGTCATAACCGGACACTGTCTAATAGGAAAGCACGCCATGAGACTAGGCGTATTCTCAAATGACTTTTGCAGAAGCTGTATGGACGAGGAAGAGGAAGAAACGGTTCTTCATCTTCTCTGCACATGCCCTGCTCTAGCTCGAAAACGCAAGAATTACCTAGGAGAATTCTTCTTTAACGATCTAAACGATCTAAATCATATCGGGATAATCAGCCTCTCACGTTTCGTAAGGGACTCTAACTGGTTCCATTGAGCTTATAGGAGGAAGCCTCAAGATTCATGTGGTATCACAATGGGCCATTAAACTGGCCTAAGTGTGTCCGTTCCATCTTGGACAGCCACTATAACCTAACCTAACCTACCATATCTGCGCTGGAATCTACGTCACTATTGAGGAAGCATAGTGACCAGTAAAAGTTCCTTAAGAATTCATTGAGACCGTCCCAGTTGGCTTTCTCATATTGCCAAACGGTTCTCATCGGAGTTTTTTCTTTAACTGGGTTTTTAACACATGAGAAATTTGCAGATGCGATACAATGGTCTGATGTGCCTAGAGGCGGTAATACACTGATTGTATATTTATTAGGATCAGAAGTAAGAAACAAGTCTAGGGTGTTGGCGGATAGACCTGCAATGTTAGGGATTCGCGTTGGCTCATCGACATGCTGGGTTAATCGATTTAACTCAGCAAAGACCTCAACATACCTTCCTTCCGGTTGTGGCTGGCCAGAATAACGAAGCCAAGAAGAATTGTGTACATTGAAATCGCCCGCAATGACGATTTCCGTGTGAGGATAATGGGCAACAATTCTTTGAATGGAGTCGGACAGAGCATCAAATTCGTTAAAAGTTGAATTTCTGTCCACATTTGGACTTCGATATAAGAAACATGCATGGATGATGTGCTTATGAGCCGTACATTTTAACCACATGAAGTTAAAGTTTGTGTTAGAGCACAAACCATATTGTGGTTGAAGTTGGTACGCAACATCATTTCTTATATATACGGGTAATCCGTGGTGGAAAAAAAATAATGGAACTAAGCTATACCCAATTAGATTAAATTCCAAATGATTGGAATCTTCACCTATCTGAGTTTCACTTAATGCCAAAACAGGTGGCCTGTTTGTTGCAGTATGAACGTATGCGGCACAGAAATTCTTTCTTTCTTTCGTTATATAAAAGGAACAATAAATTACAAGCTAGAATACACTCGAGATATTGAAGGATGTTTAGAAGGATTTTCGAATGCTGACTGGGCTAGTGACTCAGATGACAGAAAATTAACTAAAGGTTATATCTTTAAATACCAAGGAGGACATATTTCGTATGGAATACAAAGAAACAAACTACTGTCGAGAGTTGCCTGCTGATGTTCTAACCAAAGGACTCCCTGCTACAAAACATAACAACTGTTGTACTCTCATTGGTATAAAAGAATACAAATCTAGTGGGGGTGTTGAAAGTTGAGATTTGATACTTAGTTTTTTAATTCTTAGTTTATTTTATCGTTATCAAATTGTACAAATTTTTATATGTTTGATGTATTCAAAATAAATATTATTACTGTTCAGAATCTTAAAACATCCGTTTTCAACAATACAGAGCTGCCAATAGGAACTTGGTTAAACAGGCTAAGTATTGAAAGACTGCAGTTTGGTCGATGCAGCCGCTCTGAAAATCAGTCTACGGATTTGGTAATAAATAATTTTAAGTGTTGTTGAATGCTGGTATCAATCAATGGGGCTGAGTAAAAAACAATAAATTTAGAGATGTAATGTCTGTCAAAGTTTGGAAGTCCTTTTTTTAACCTTATGGTAACATATGTTACACATGTAATTTTCTTCTAAGAAAATTAATAGATTTTGACTTTAATACTTACTTACTTAAGGTGGCGCTGCAGTCCTGTGTGAACTAGGGCCTCACCCAACAAACTTCTCCATCTAGCTCGGTCTCTAGCTAGATGTCTACAGTTTCGGTCACCAAGTTGGGTGAGGTCACCTTCCACTTGTGTGCGCCACCTGATTCGCGGTCTTCCTCTACTGCGCTGTCCTGTGGGTGCGGATTCGAAGACTTTCCGGGCCGGAGCATTGGTTTCCATGCGCTCTACGTGACCCAGCCATCTTAGTCGTTGGACTTTTACTCTTCTGGCTAAGTTTAAGTCGCTGTACAGCCCGTACAGTTCGTCGTTCCATCTTCTCCTCCACTCCCCTTCGATGCATACGGGACCGTAGATCACACGAAGAACTTTTCTCTCGAAGCGAACCAAGGTGCTTTTGCACCGTATAGCAGGACGGGGATGATAAGGGTCTTATAATATAGCAACACTTTGGTTCCTCGAGAGAGGACATTACCACTCAATTGCTTTCTTAGTCTAAAGAAACAGCGGTTAGCAAGAGTTATGCTGCGTTTGATCTCAGCGCTGGTGTTGTTTTCTGCGTTAACAGCGGAGCCTAGGAAGACGAAGTCCTTGACTACCTCAAAGTTACGTCTGTCGATTGTGACGTTTTGACCAAAACGTCGGTGTTGTATGTCCTTTGTAGACGACAGCATGTACTTTGTTTTGCCCTCATTAACCGTTAAACCCATTTTTGCCGCCTCTGCCTCAATACTCACAAAAGCCCCATTGACATCACGCTGAGTTCTTCCGATTATGTCAATGTCATCAGCATATGCTAGTAATTGGACAGACGTCTGAAAGATAGTGTTGACGTGTGAGCTCTGCACTATTCTTTCAAGCACGATGTTAAAAAAATCGCATGACAGCGCATCACCTTGTCTAAAACCTTTTTTGACATCAAAAGGTTCTGTTGAGTTGTTTCCAACCTTTATGGAGCAGCGTGAATTCCCCATGGTCATCCTGCACAAACGGACGAGTTTGGCAGGGATGCCAAAACTAGACATGGCTCTATACAGCTCGTCCCTGTAGATGCTGTCATATGCGGCCTTGAAATCGATGAAAAGATGGTGGGTGTCGATTTGGTGCTCTTGAGTTTTTTTCCAGGATCTGCCGTAATGTGAATATTTGATCAACTGTGGACTTTCCTGGTCGAAAACCCCACTGATAAGGACCTATCAGGTTGTTGACGATGGGCTTTAGACGTTCACATATTATGGCAGAGAAGATTTTATAGGCGATGTTAAGTAGACTTATTCCTCTATAGTTGGTGCAGTTTAGAGGGTCTCCTTTTTTCAGGATCGGGCAAACAATACTGAGGTTCCATTCATCGGGCATGTTCTCTTCCGACCATATCTTACCGATAAGTTGGTGCATGCTCCTAACCAACTTATCTCCAGCTGCTTTAAAGAGCTCGGCATTTAAGCCATCTGCTCCAGCGGCTTTATTAGACTTCAACTTAGATATGGCAATCTTTACTTCGTCTAAGTCGGGAGGACGGGATTGTTGGCTTTCGTCGTCTATATCGAATGGGTCATCCTGCCTGACAGCGGGATTCAGTTCTTCGTCGCCGTTATACAGTCTGCAGAAGTGGTCCTTCCATATCCTCAGCATTGACTGCGGTTCCACTATGATGTTTCCACTTTCGTCTTTGCAGCCTTCGGTTCTAGGTTTATGTACCTGTGAATTTCGTTTCACCTGTTCATAAAACTTTCGAACCTCATTCCTGCTTTTATACCTCTCAACATCTTCGACCGCACGCTTCTCATGCCCTCTCTTTTTCCTTCTGAGAAGTCGGCGTTCCTCTCGCCTTTTCTGTTCATAGAGCTCACGAGCAGCTCTCGTCCTTTTATGTAGCGCCGCTTTGCGTGCCTCTTGTTTGGCTGCATTTGCCTGCCGACATTCCTCATCAAACCATTGGTTCCTTGTTGGTGGCTGTTTGAAACCCAGCACATCAGAGGCGGCTTCTCTGATTGCATCTTGGCACTGTTGCCACTGGTTTTCGATACATTGTGTTGGCGGCAGAGAACTTCGAGAGGGGTTACTTGTCACTCGGTCGGAAAAGGATTTGGCGATCGTAGCCGTTCGACGTTCTATCTTCTCCCAGCACCTCCCTGTTTTGCCTTGGGTCTGGAAATCCGAAGTGCTACCCTGGCTACAACGAGGTAGTGGTCCGAATCGATGTTAGCTCCCTCGGAAATTTCGTACATCCATAATGCTGGAAGCGTGTCTGGCGTCGATCGCAATATGGTCAATCTGGTTTAGGGTAGATTGATCTGGAGAAGTCCAAGTTCCTTTGTGGATGTTGAGGTGTGGAAAACGCGTACTGGCTACCATGACGTTTCGCCCCGCAGCAAAATCTATGAGCCTGAATCCATTGTCGGAAGTGTTGTCGTGCAGGCTGTTTTTTCCGATTATTCCACCAAAGATGTCTGCCCTTTCTAGCTTTTCATTAAAATCGCCCAGGACTATTTTAATATCGTAGCTAGGGCACTGCTCATATGTTTTGTCTAAGAGCTCGAAGAACATATTTTTGGTGTTGTCGTTTTTCTCTTCTGTGGGGGCGTGCGCGCATATCAGGCTAATGTTGCCGAATTTAGTCTTGATGCGTATGGTCATGAGGCGCTCATTGATGCACCTGTAGGTCAGGACTTCTTGCCTAAGTCTGGCTCCGATGACGAATCCGCATTCAAATAAGCGCTGTTGGTTTTCGTGGTAGCAGTCACCATAATAAATATCGCAGTTTTTCATCCTCTTTTTGCCCGGCCCATCCCATCATATTTCCTGGATGGCGATGATATCTGCTTTATATCGTTCTAGGGCCTCCGCTTATTCTTCGGCCGCACGTGGTCTGTTAAGGGACCTAATATTCCACGTGCATATCCGAAGTTCGTTGTCCTTTATTCGTTTGCGTTGGTTGTCAACAGTAAATCCGTCCGTATCCGAGGCTTGTTGATGCTTCGCAACTTTGAAAGCTTTTACGTGGCCAGGAAGTCACCCCGACGCACAACCTCCAACCTGGAGGGCCAGATCCTAAGTATAACTCCAAGGATGGGGAGCCGGATAAAACCGCTACTTACAGGCTTGGGCTTTGAGTAAGTCGAAGAAGTCCTATAAGGTGTTCACTAAGTAGTTCAACCTTACTGGAACTGTAGACGCCACCGTTGATTCCATCTCGGGAATTCCTCCGCTGCTATCTGGATAAGGAGAGTTGCCTCAGTGGAAACACCTCTCCCCACCTCTCTCGTTTGCTGCCCCCAACAACTTTCCACTGGGGTTGGAACCCAATCTCCAGTTGAGGTACTAGGCACCCGATGTTCACCACGTGGAGGTGAGAGTAGGAGTTGATAGACAGAGGTTGGTTTTAAGAAAAAACCTGTGGACGCTTGTGTCCTCTTGAATGCACATGTCTACCATTTGAACATTGACGTTAATATTCCTTTAAAACAATTGTTTTGATATTGGGGTTACTAAGTGGTTCAAGAAATGAACAAATTAACGACACCTCTTAGCCAAATTGTTATATACACTGTGGCGTATAGTTAACTTGTCTTTAATTAAATGTTTAGCAAATTAAACATAACTACTATTTGTGTACATACATACTTTTAATTATATTACTGCAGGACATTATGAGATAATTATTTAAAATTATGAAAAGTTTTTGATGTGCCTAAACTCTTAATTAATTATAGTTTTATACATTTATTTATTTAATGTTGTGTGAGACTTAAAATTCCTGCACATTAATTGAGGAAGACAAACATTGAATTTTGAAATGTTCAAAAACAAATATTTTAAAATACTAAAATGAAAATGTTTACAAAATAACACGTGTACAGAGCATCGAAGGACGCTAAATACCATTTTTCACGTGGGTTTAGTCTCGGAACTTGGCAACAACAGTTCTTTCAAGTTTGTTGACCTGTGTGATAGATTAAAGACTTTGTATTGATCTCTACCATTTTATGGCATTCTTTTTTTGAATTCCAACATTTTACCAACATATACCATAAAGGTCACCTCCCACCATCACCGCATCCAATTCGACTGAAAATGTTAAGCAAATATAAAAACTAAATTCTACTACAAAAACCCAAAAAAGTATTCTTTCAATTCAACTGAAATATTTTATACCTAAATATAGAAGCCCATATGGGCGCCATAAACCAAATATGTACAATGTACACAATACTACATATTCATATCTCCATTATATGAAACTAAGGTACTTTCAATTAAAAAATAAAATAAACCACAACAAACATGTGGAATATTGTTTGTATTCCCACAAGGAATTTCGGGCTAATTGAAAACTTTTGCAATCCCCCAGAGGAATAAAACTGATACACCGGAAGTTAGTTAGTTTTATTTTCTCCATTTTTTTTTATTTTTGGCCCCGGAAGCCGGCTCAACTTTGATTGTACATGTATATAGAAAATTTCAATCACGAATAGGATTCACAGAGAAAACTGCTGTGAAAATTCAATGAAAAGCAAATAAAAATAAAAGAAATATATTATGTGCGAGTTTTTGTTTATGATATAAATTCAATAGAAAAATTATAGCAGGTACGAGTGTAAGGACAGAAAAGCTTTAAGTATAATCAATAAAATGTAATTTATGTGCGCGTATCCTGCCTCTTTAAACCTATTCACGTGTATCACAAAGAAGAGTCATAATTTAAGTGAAATTTAATATGTTCCTGAAAAAAAGACCAATGTTCTATTTCATCAGGATGAAGTTTAAGGTTCGAGTATCTTGATTTCATATTTCTCGATAATTTGCATGACATATACGAAGCTCCCAGAAATTCTTGAACCACCAATCAGATGCTAGAGAAGAGATAGCAATTTTCGGCGGTGGCGGTATGGTGATGACTTCATGGCTTCTTTCTTGATGATAAATCACGTTCACTGACACCATTAATCTTAAGACTGTACGTTTCCGAAGGGCGGGTGTTTTAAGAATTCTATGAATAGGTAGGTATAAGTTTCAGGATATACACGTTAAGTTCGAGTATATGGTGCTTCAAGAATATTTACTGTGGGAATTTCGGTTGCTATATGAATTGAGAAGTTGTAATCATCCGAAAGACTGACAATCAATTTTCAAGGCATATATTTGATATATGTTCGTGCACGTGTTTATACAGATGACTTTAAGGATTTTCAAATGATGATAGGTAGAAGGAATTAAAGTTTTTAGGAAAATTTAAATTTTATAGAATTCCAAGATACCAGTTGACTGTAAAATGAATCTTATGTAGGCGTTAGATTGAGTTGTTGTTCGTCTAATGTAAATGTCATGGCTTTTCGAAAGATAGTAATTAGTTTAAATTGTTTTTTGTTGTTAAGTATGTTCTATACAAAGGACCTACACATATGCTTGAAAATAAGTGTTCTGATGGAAATTACATTAAAAGTGCTTATAGTTTTGCTTCAATTACTGTTTCCAAATTTAATAAGAGTGATTCATTGGTTAAGTTTTTCAATTTTTTTTTTTCATTTCCTTTTGTTTCGGTCCATGAGGTTAAATACTTGAAAGAAGAAACGCTACTGATGGATTGCTTCCCTTTTTGATACAATTGGGTGTAAACAATGGGCAGGGCAAAAAAAGGACGAAAAACTGCGACATTGACTATGGTGACTGCTTCCGAGAAAACCAACAGCGCTTGTTAGGATGCGGCCTTGTCATTGGAGCCAGACTTAGGCAAGAAGGCTTGAGCTATTGGTGCATCAACGAGCGTCTCATGCCTATTCGCATCAAGGCTAAACTCTAAAGGATGACAACACCAAAGATATGTTCTTCGAGCTCCTGGATAAAACATATGAGCAGTGTCCTAGCTATGATATTTAAACTGTCCTGGGCGATTTTAATGAAAAGCTGGGAAGGAAGAAATCTTTGGGAAAGGGAAGAAATCGGGAAAAACAGCCTGCTCGATAACACTTCCGACAACGGATTCAGGCTCATAGATTTTGTTGCGGCGCGAAATGTCATGGTAGCCAGTACGCGTTTTCCACACCTCAACATCCACAAAGGAACTTGGACTTCTCCAGATCAATCTACCGTCAACCAGATTGACCATATTGCGATCGACGCCAGACACGCTTCAACCATCATGGATGTCCGAACTTTCCGAGGAGCTAATATCGACTCGGACCACTACCTAGTTGTAGCCAAGGTAGCACTTCGGGTTTTTAACCCTGAGGCAAAACAGGGAGATGCTGGGTGAAGTTATAACGTCGAACGGCTAGAAGAGATCGACAAATCCTTCTTCAACCGATCTACAAGTAACCTCTCTAGAAGTTTTCTGACGCCAACACAATGTATCGAAAACCAATGGCAACATTTGGAAGATGCAATCAGAGAAGCCGCCTCTGATGTGCTGGGTTTCAAGCGACCACCCAAAAGGAACCCTGGTTTGATGAGGAATGTCGGCAGGCAAATAAAGCCAAACAACAGGCACGCAAAGCTGCGCTGCATAAAATTAGCTGCTCATGAGCTCTGTGAGCAGAAGGAGCGAGAGAAACGCCGACTTCTCATAAGGAAAAAGAAAGGGCATGAGAAGCCTGCCGTCAAAAATGTTGAGAGGTTTAAAAGCAGGAATGAAGTTCGAAAGTTTTATGAACATGTGAAACGAAATTCACAGGTACATAAACCTAGAACCGAAGGCTGCAAAGACGAAACTGGAAACGTCATAGTGGAACCGCAGTCAATGCTGAGGATATGGAAGGACCACTTCCGCAGACTGTATAACCGCGACGACGAACCGAATTCCGCTGTCAGGCAGGATGATCCATTCAACATAGACTGCGAAAGCCAATAATCCCGTCCTCCCGACTTAGACAAAGTAAAGATTCAAATATTTAAGCTGAAGTCTAATAAAGCCGCTGGAGCGGATTGTTTGAATGCCGAGCTCTTTAAAGCAGCTGGAGATAAGTTGCTTAGGAGCATGCACCAACATATCAATAAGATATGGTCGGAAAAAAGCACGCACGATAAATGGGACCTCAGTAGTGTTTGACCGATCCTAAAAAAAGGAAACCCTTAACTGCACCAACTATAGAGGAATCAGTCTACATTGCCTATAAAATCGTTTAGCCTTTATATGTGAACGTCTAAAGCTCATCGGCAACAACCTGATAGGTCCTTATCAGTGTGGTTTTCGACCAGGAAAGTTCACAGTATATCAAATACTCACATTACGGCATATCCTGGAAAAACCCAATAACACCAAATCGACAACCACCATATTTTTATCGATTTTAATGCCGCATATGACAGCATCTACAGCTAGGAGCTGTATAGAGCCATGTCTAGTTTTTGTATCCCTACCAAACTCGTACGTTTGTGCAGGACGACAGTTTAGAATTCACGCTATGTGTGTCACCAACCACCTCTTATGGAATGATCACATACGCGATGTCGCCAAAAATGCCGCAAGGTGTTTGGGTTTTCTTAGGCGATGCAAGAAATATTTCACCCCTTCTGATCTGGCTGTTATCTACAAGACTTACATACGTCCAAAGCTTGAGTATAACGCCCATCTCTGGGCTGGTGCTCCTGCAACTTACTTGCCTCCTGGATACTATTGAACGTAGAGCATTTAAATTGATAGGTGATAATATCATCATAAGTTCATTTACTTCGCTTGAACATCGTCGTAAGGTCTCTTGTCTAACCCTTTTTTACCGTTATTTTAGAGGCTTATGCTCTAGTGAAATAGCCAGTTGCATTCCTCCCCTTAAACAGTTCAACCGTAATACTCGCGCTTCTAGGAATGCTCATCAGTATACCCTCGGTCGTACTGTCAAATACAGAGATTCGTTCTTTAGCCGTACTACGCGAATGTGGAATGCCTTACCACACTCTGTCTTTCCAAGTCATTGCAATATTCAGGAATTCAAAACCAATGTGCACCGACATCTCCTTTTAAACCCTCTCTCCTCTTCCTAGTGCTCACACTGTGCATCTGCATAATAAGGGTAGTAATATCCCCTTGAGTGTGTGTTTATTATAAAAAAAAAAAAAAGGTAAGAAACCATTTAACATAACCTTTCGATGTCAAGAAAGGTTTTAGACAAGGTGATGTGCTGTCATGCGATTTTTTCAACATCGTGCTTGAAAGAATAGTGCAGAGCTTTCTATGCACTATCTTTCAAAAGTCTGTCCAATTACTAGCATAACATTGACATTAACATAATTTGAAGAACTCAGTTTGATGTCAATGGGGCTTTAGTGAGTATTAAGGCAGAGGCGACAATAATGGACTTAACGGTTAGTGAGGGCAAAACAAAGTACATGCTGTCGTCAAGAAAGGACCTACAACACCGACGTCTTGGTCAAAACGTCACCATCGACAGACGTAACTTTGAGTTAGTCAAGGACCTAGGCTCCGCTGTAAACGCAAAAAACAACACCAGCGTTGAGATCATACGCAGAATAACTTTTGCTAACCGCTGTTTCTTGGACTAAGAAAGCCCGGAAAGTCTTCGAATCCACACCCACATGATATCGCAGTAGAGTAAGACCGCGAATCAGGCGTGGTGCACAAGTGGAAAGTGACCTCACCCAACTTGGAGCGCGAAAGTGGAGACATATAGCTAGGGACCGAGCTAGATGGAGAAGTTTGTTGAGTGAGGCCCTAGGTCACACAGGACTGTAGTGCCACCTTTAGTTAGTAAGTAAGGGTGTAAGCAAGGCTTGAACTTTTGCTTTAAAATTCGATCAGAGTAAATATGGGAGCAAATTCAACTTTAAGCTTGCATCAAAGGACTTATCAAGGTTAAGCTTCAGGATAGCTGATTCAAATGTTTGATAAAATTTCGTATTCGAATCGACAATTAATAAACTTAACTTTCTGACCCAATTTTTCACACTAGATGTAAGAAATTTACGATTTTTTAATTTAATTGTTTTTTTAGTTAAATTGTGCTTTCGAAGACCTATGGATTTTTGGCGAATATAGAATTATATAGCAGATTATAGCTATAGTTATTCCTGTATCTAAAAAAAAAGCCCCATCCTTCTTGTTGTTCTGACTTCCAAGTTCCAACCCATTATTCTTACATTGCTTGTCAAAGGTCTTAGCGGAGCAAACATCGACCCACATTTGATATCATATTCTACTTTCTTCAGTAGGCTGGTTTTCATCTTAATCACAGATTTTCCGATTTTTTCAGCAATGGTCAAGGTATTGGATTACATAAGAATTTCGTATAATGAGTTGAAAATATTGTGTCTGCTTGATTTCTCGAAGGCCTTTGACAGAGTTAACTACGAAATTTTCTGAAAACTTTTATTTTAACCGTAGTCAGAAGGTAAAAGTTGGTGACAATTTTTCTGATTCCGATTCAATGGTTCTGCTTGCTGTCTCTATTATAGGCATTATGGTTTTTTGCATGTTTACCAATGACCTCCATCAAATTTGTCGTAGTGGCACTTTAGATATTTATGGCGGTGATGTTCAATTGTACCTTTCCCGACCATTAAATTAGTTGGATAACCTCATCTGTAGGGTTTATGAAGATCTTTAAGAAATCTACAATTGGTCTTTGTGTAATGACGTAACGCTTAACCCAAACCAATCGCAGATCTTTGCTACCTCGAAAAATTTTATGTCAATAACTTACTACTCATCTTCATATCATGATTTTAACTTGAATTTGTTGAGCCTGTCACTCATATAGGCTTCAAATTAAAGCTAACTCTCTCATCAAACAAATCATGTCAATCTGTCTGTTGGACGTGTTTATAGATAATTGCTCCCGTGAATTTATTTATTTATTCGTCTAATTCGTCCATTTAGACTAATAATTATGACACATAACATAAAAATGAAATGCATTATTTACTTATAGCATTGTAACAAATTTACTTATTTATGTTTCAAAACATTTCTATTAATATTCAAATTAATTGCAAAATCTTATTCATTAAAATCCATACAAGCTCTTGTGGTAGGATTTTACTTAGCATAGCTAGTACTGTGGTAAGGAACATTTAAAAAATCATAGTCACAAGGGCACCAGTTTCTAGGAAGCGCATAAATATAGAAAACATAGATAACAAAATTGGACAATAAATATTAAAATTCAAGACATCAAAGAAAAAAGTATTGATTTTAATTTTCACATCCGAGGAAGAGGTTTTAGATCAATTAAAATACACCTCCTAAAATGGAACATTTGAATAACCAAATATTTTTCGTAAGGCAACCTCTGTGAACCTTTTTTGACGCTGTAAAGGGGCTCCATATAACAGTACAATATGCTTAATGTGGTCGGACGAGACTAGAATAAAGAGTTTTTAATGTATAGGGGTCTTCGAAATCTTTTGAATTTCGAAAAACAAACCCTAACATAGAGTTTGCTTTTGAGATTGCATGGTCTATGTGATTTGAGAAATTTTTAGAATCAAAGATTACGCCTAGATCCTTATGGCTATCAAGTCTTTGTAAAATGTCGTTTTAAAGTTTATAATTATAATATAATGGACAGTGATTTCTAAAATATGTCACAAATGTCGTTGAGTGAATTTATGGAACTGAATATTTTCAAATCGTCAGCAAATAGAAGACATTTAGAAAAAGTAAGATATCATGTCAAGTCGTTAATAAAAATGATAAAAAGAAGTGGTCCAAGGTGACTACCTTGAGGAACACCGGAAAAATTTATAAGTTCCTTAGACTAGGCATTATCAATTATTTTTACCACTTGTTTTCTACCTACTAAAAGAGCTATACTTTATCCACAACAGGAGCTGAGAATAAAATCCATATATCTCTAGTTTTTTTTTTAATAGATACACTTGTTGTAGTGGAACTACTTTTTAAGAAACCATGTTGATAATGAAATGAAATGTTATTGTAAATAAGATTATACAATTTTTCTTACTACAGCTTCGAAAACCTTAGGAATTAACTGCAGTTTTGCAATTGGTCTGTAATTTTCAATCGAACTCTTTGTATCTGATTTATGAAGGGGAGTTATTATAGAGTATTTCCATTCATGTAAGAACTCATCATTACTTAAAGAATGGTTAAATATTATACAACGAAAATTGAACCCCTTTTTTGCTTCACTGCTGTTGATACTATATACTGTGTCTTATTAGATCTTTGGTATTACCAATCATTGATTATAATGCAGTAGTTTAATGTAGACTTTATTCGCACTCAATTCAGAGGGCAGTTGTTGCGTTGTTTACGAAGGTCTGACAACGTTTCCAAATATCATCAGCTTGTTCTTGGATGTAAGTTGAAGCAATTTCTTGATTCAAAATGGTATACCCCTTTTTTACATAAGTTTATACATATTTAGACGCCATCATATCTATTTGACAAGCTCTATTTCGCGAGTTCTCCTCGAACTCTGAATCTCATAATACGTTCGTATATAATTATTTAAATTCGTCTACACTTCTGTTTGTTGATACATTTATAATATATTGGAGTTTTATGAAGGCTTTCAATGGCATTTCTTTCACAACCTGAGCAGTAATTAGATCGTAACCTGGTGATTTTTTAAATTTTTCAAATTAAATGTGTTCAATAAGTCGCCCAACTTGTCTTCTTTGTATATTTTGTTTTCATGAATAATTGGTGGGCTTATTTGTATATTGACTTCAATTTTCGTTACAAAATTTATTGTTTCATCTATTTCTACCGAAGAAGAACAGAAGAAGCTTCGTTTTCTTTTGAACTTATTACTTTTCACTAAAAAACTTTTAACTTTATTAAATCCTTCCGACACGAGACGCGACTATAATATAAGTGAACTGATATAATTTGTCCAAATATTTTGCAGAAACCTAGTTAGGAAAAATAACGGCACTTCATGTAAATTTTGTGGAATTCAATATATAATAATTTTATTTAAACAAGATCCCATATTAAAATAAGAACTACAGTACGTTCTCGATTATTGCAACTAATTAAAACAAGGGTGGTTGCTATGACCGAGGTTGTTGCAATAACCGAGTAAATATTTTGTTAGGCTCAATTCGAGATGCCTTGTATACAACGGGCATGTGGTCAAATTTTTTAAATGATCTTGGGTTTACAGATTTACCGATGACGAATAGCTTCACTTTGTGTAAACTGGATGCGTTCGTGCAGGCGAGAAACGTGATTCTTTCTTTGCTTGTCTTTCGGCTAGGATCTGTCGATTCCTTAAAAGTTACATGGGTTTTGTTGAGCATAAGTCAATAGAATGACCCAGTCTCATCGGTGTTATAAATTTGATTGGGAGTCAAATCGAGCTCTCTGACTTTTTCCTTAAATTCAATCAAAAATGGATCTACAAGCTGCGGTTTGTTTGAAAGTTTTTCTCCACAAATTTTCAACAGGCGAATTCCGTGTCTTTTCTTAAAATTTGTCATCCAACCATTGCTTGCATTAAAAGATCCTGGCCTCTCTTTAATTTTTAATGCAATGAGCACGCTTTTGTTTTCAGGACCTCGGTGGAAATTGGCACATTTTGCTTTCTTTGATTTAGGAACCACTTGTACAAAGCCTTTTCCATCTTAGGGTATTCGCCATCTTTTAATGTGATCCTCCTTCCTGTTACACATTCAGCATTAGAAAGAAACTTTCTTATTGCACCGAGACAAAATGTAACGCAACAGACAAAACAAAAATAGTAAAGAACCTGTGGGATATGCATATAAAAGCAAAAGTTGCACTTATCGAGTCAATTTTTTTTTTGAAGAGTTGCGATTACCGCGTCAATAATGATAAAAATTGAGCTGTTGCGAAAATCGGGGAGTTGCGTGAATCGAGAGTTGCGTTAATCGAGAACGTACTGTATCAATTTTATTTCATGGAGCTTCGATATGTTTTAACACGACCGAATCTTGTTTTAATATGATTAAATATTAAAATAAAACTGGATTCGTGTGATTGCGTTACAAAAATACATTATTTATAACGGAATAGTTTTTTGTCATTCCTAAAATTAAAGGAAAGGGTATTTATGTAGGGAAAACAAAATATAACTCGATTTCAGATATTTTTATTTTGAATTTTCTTTCATAATAAATATTTCATTTAAAAAGTAAAATTAATTGTACTTTAATTTTGAAAAAAATTCAATTCCAACAATGTATTTGTTTCTTTTTTCATTGTTATAAAACTAAATAAACAAGAGTAGCAAATAAGCAACCAGAAATTTTGTGTAGGCTTTTCGATTTGTTTCAACACGATCCAATCTAATTAAAAACATGTATCAAGGATTGTTATTTCAATTAGCTTTCACTTACGTTATTCAAGATGATTTTAAGATCAGAATTTTTTATTTTAACAATAAACATTTCTATCACAGAATGTCTGTATTGAACATTTTATTTTAACATTGTTGAATGTCAATTCTATATAAAACAATGTTATTTTAACATGAATCTTTTTGTGTTGTCTTTTATACCTTGCATATTGTTAAATCATTGGTATTATTGTACATAATGACATGGTTCAACATTAAATCAAAATGAAACAACGTTGCATCGTAACGAAATCATTTAACAAAGAACAGATCGCATATTATGAAAATCGACAATTCTTCCTTTTAATTTTACATTGCATTATTTTTCTGTGTGATGCCATTAGACAATGGTACACCCTGCTTAGTTTAAATGTAATTTTTAAGTTTTAGTTGTGAAATATGAAAAAAGAAGTACATCAAATAAATCTTATTCTCAAATTTAAAAAAAAAACAAAAATTAAATAAAAGAGGCTGGGATGCTGGAATTAAAAAAGAACCAACCATATTTTCATATGATACAATAGTTTGAAATTAAACTAATTTGACGTCAATATCTTTTTTTACCAAATTTGCGAACTATTTTTTTAAAATTTAATTTTTATGGAAAAACGGACTGTTGGATTTTTATAAAAAAACACTAAATATCAAAAACAATGTTTTCTTTAGAATAAAAAGAGTTTTTTCCGGTTTTAATTTTTTATAAAAAAAAATGTCAATTCGATTTTTCTCAAAATTCATCATCATCTGGTAAGATGTTAAAAACGTTGTTCTTCGTTGCACAAAAGTGTTTTGAAAATGAAACCATTTTTTATTCGTAAAATTTTCCAGGTGACAATTTTTTTTTCAGATTTTTTGCCTTATAAAAAACGTTAATTTTATTTTTTCCAAAAATATAATTGTTTTGCATCATGTTACAATATATAATATTAAATTTAATTCAAGTGTCTAGCGTCATTGGTTCGTGGGATATTAAGGGTTTAACAAAATGTTCACCTTTTTTTAAACTGTTATGGTAAAAAACCACCCACTAAATTTTCATAAAAACCCTTTTTGCATCTTTCTGCAATATTATCTGTGTAATAAAATTTATTTAAAGTCGATATCTCTCCTGGTTCTTTAGCTATGGACGACGAAAAAAACGTCACAAACGTACGGACATACCACACGCACAGACATATTCCTAAAAATCTTTAGGGACCTTGAAACGTCGATAAATATCAAAATTTCCGATTTGACAAATCGGAATGTTACGTATTTCCAAACGCGCCCACTGTTTCAAGAGAAGTTAGCTGCGAGCCTGTCGGAAACAATGCGAGACGTCAAAAACTTAACTTGTGTCAAATAGCCAACGAGGTTTTATCTTTCTTCTGCTGCCGACTTCCAAACTATCTGGTCATAAACTCTTCTGTTTCTTAACACTTAAATAAACTTGAATTTTTTTTGCTTATTTGAGTATTTCTTTTATTTTATACACAATACGGACCCATTACAATAACTTCCTATATGGGAAGTTAATAATTGTATAATTGTAGAAATAAAATGTTAATTTTACAGAAAGTTAAAAAATGATAACGGTTTGTGTGTCAATTTTCTTTTGTTTAAGAATTCAATCTTTTGTGAATCATTATAATTCTTTAATTGAATTTAACATACATATAGATTTCATTCAGATTTTAAAATCAACAAGAATTTTTCCCTTTTTTCCTTTGCTCTCTTTGTATTCAGTTTAAATCGTAAAATATTGCATTCCCAAAAAATTGTACAAGCCTGAAATAGCCTTGTTATTATTTATTTATACTGTACGAAACACTTAACATATCATTAACATTATTGTGTAATGATGCAACACAGCTTTTACTTTAAGAACCTTAGCAGGTGCCAAGAAACAGTTTGAAGAACAGGCTTGAGCAGTATTATCAATTTGAAGCTTTCTCGCTAAAAATTAGGTTTAACTACAATTTCATATCTAATAATTGGGAATTAGGAGAACATTTTTGTTATAATTAATTTATAAATACTTTTTTACCAATTTTTGCCCAATGCGATTTTAAAATATGAATTGTGAAGAGAAGGGTTTTTTAAGAAATTAAATCGCATTTATATTGTTGAAAACAAATTTCTTTTCGATGTACATTGTACATTGTTAAATTTGAAATCTTTTTAAGCATCTCTTCTAACTAAACAATCTGTTGAACAAACTGATACCAAACTTTTAAAAAACAGATTTTTTCCTGTATAAGGTACATATCTTAAATACCCTTAGCAACATCAACTTGGTGGACATTTCTTCCGAAAAAGGTTAAGTTACCAAGACTTATTGGCTCCCTAATATTTAGATTTTCGATACAAAATTGAACAGTGGTCTTATCAAAATGGCAAGTTAAGTAAAATCCAAGATCTTCGAAACTATAGCGATTTCATTCTGTAAATTTTCGTCTTAATTTAAACCAACACCAAAATGATATTAATATTCAGTTTAATTTTTATCTTAATTTTTTTTTCAAAGATCTGTGCTTTGAAAATTCTTTGCTACCCCTTTTACGTCAATAAAAGAAAAAAACATAGATTTTCATCTATCTGATGTTGCTTATATTGTTTCCGTTTTAACTTTTTCTCAGCGCACATAATCTTTTCGCTTAACTATAACGGTGGCGTTGGCTTTTCTGCCCTACCCCTATTCGCTTGAATGTTGAATGCAACTTTCTTAAGAACAAAAAAATACGTAATTGTTGTACATACAGTACAGATATTGTACAACATAACAATATATATATGTTTGTTCGCGATAACAGAGTTCTTCAAAAATTTCTAGAAAATAACAAAGAAAAAAACCTAAATGTAGTCAAAAAGGACGAAGGGAAAAAGAAAGAAAGAAATAAACGCATGAATTCAACGCAAGTTTCAGTAAAAGTTCCTGATAACTTAGGTACCGCCACCCACCACCATTGACCCCAACTCGCCCTAAGGCAGCAGGGTGTCCGTCCAGTCCATCGTTTGGGCCAAGGCAAAGAAAAACCATCAGAATAATAATTACTTTGGTATACACAATTTTTCTCGGAACACGGTGGAAAAAATGAAAACAAAAATCCGCGACTTGATTCTGATGTCAATGAAATCGTCCTACGAATTGGTTCAAATCCCAGCAGAAGAAAAATTAAAACCTGGCCAAACAAAAGCGAATGCTGCAACTAGCAACATAGAAGCAATACAGCACAGTGCACAGCAAAGAGAACTATTTGAAGGACGATTATGGACCACCATCCGCCACTAAGCTAGAGGATAAATGGCGGACTATAACACAAACACGATGGTGGCTAAAGTAAAGGATAATTGCCTGCTTAAACATTAACAAGATGAACTTTGAGCGTTCATTGTCTGACGCTGGTTCTGGTTCTGGCGCTGGCCGATTCGAGCCGAGTCGGGTATAAAATACTTGTAGGTCTGCTGGGCTGATGGTTTGTTGGAAGTCGCTGCTGTTGCAAACTGCAGCAATAATTGCTGCATTTTCTGCCGTTTTCTATCGCAATCTCTTACACTTTAAGTGCAAACTACAGTTATGTATACATATGCATGCCATTCGACCTTTTTCTGTTTATTTTTTTCATTTTTTTGCTTATACTTAGTGAATGTCCTTAACAAGGCAGCACAGTGGCAGTCTTTTACGGAAGATAAATTACTATGTAATTAGACGTTGTGTTTCTCGTTCTTTATCCTTCGATTGCTGTGTGCTCTGGCAAGTAAGCTCGACAGAAAAAAAAGGACGAAGAGATGAACTCGACAGGATGCGCGAGGGTGGACGACGAATTTCTAGATGTTCTTTGAAGAAACCAAGCAACGCCGTAGAAAGTTCTATACTTTAAAACCATCATCCATGATGGCTTAGCGTTGTGTTAGTTTGTCGAAAATACTTTTATCAGGAGCGTCAGTGGTAATTGATGCATGGCCAACTTAACCAGCGCTAAGGCCTTTTAAAAATACTTTAATAATAAAAAGTGTGTTAGAGGTTTGCAGAACTTCCGATAGATTAGAAATTTCGGGATATCTATAGTAATTTCTTTCTAGAAATCTTGACAGAAAGTCAGTAGCAAATTTCTGCGATCCAAAATGAGTCCCTTTACGCCTTAGCAATATGGAAATATTGAAAACTCATTTAAAAAGTGAGGGCTGTCAGCTGTGTCCTGTATAGCCCAAAAAGTGCTATAAGTTTTGAGCGAAATAAAGCAGCTACCAAGCCCGCTGAACGCAAGTTTGTGCAAACAAGCTAGTAGCCAACAGTATGAGACTCAATTCACGTTTACCAAATCAACATCAATAGCTGAATGTTTTACGCAAGAGGCTGAGAAAAATTCTGTACAAAAATCTCGGATTCGCTTTCAAATTGACTAAAAAATTAAAAACTTGGACGTGATTGTTGAGCTAATCAACAAAAAGTGACTTTTTGCAGCGGGAACAACGTTTCGATTATCCGTGGACTAACTCGAAACCATCAACAAGGTCTTGGAAGAATGAGGTACTCTGAAGATAGCCATCAACAAGCTAGCCGAGGCAGCCAATAAAACAATTGTGTGTTCCATCTACAGGTTTTCTTAGCCTTATGTTTTTAAATACGAATATTTTAAAAAAGCAATAAGCGGTGCAGTGGGGGTGGCGTCATTGGAATCTGTGATTTTGCAGAACTCTCAGTCACGAAATCGCACTGGTAAAGTGGGAAATGCGTATTCTCGATAGGTGTAGAGGTTCTGGCAACTGCTTTGGCTGTGAATACTCCGCGGCTAGGGTCCAGTCGATCTTGAAGGACTCCCGAAAACTTTAAAGTGCTTGAACAGAGTTCACGCCAAAATCCGATATGGAAAAGGGCAGCCTCACTGGGACTTCCAAAAGCGATTATTCATGAAATATTAAAATCGTTCAAGAACTCAAAGAAAGTGAATTTGTTTCTAGCAAACATTTTTGTGAGACGATATTGGAGTGTTTTTGTACTATGAATTCCATATTTTCGAGCGACGAGGCTCATTTTCAATTAAAAGGGACGTTAATAAACAAAACTGTCGCTATTGGGCTCCAAGAACCCATAACCCTAGACTGAAACACCTCTTTTACTCTGCCCATAATGCACCATCACCTCCGGAGGAGGTGTGCAAAATCATAACCGAAGCTAACATCAAAAAAAGCAAACCTTCTGATCGGAGGCGACGCATATGCGTCCGCCACTAAGCATATGCGTCGCCTCCGATCAGAAGGTTTGCTTTTTTTGATGTTAGCTTCGGTTATGATTTTGCACACCTCCTCCGGAGGTGATGGTGCATTATGGGCAGAGTAAAAGAGGTGTTTCAGTCTAGGGTTATGGGTTCTTGGAGCCCAATAGCGACAGTTTTGTTTATTAACGTCCCTTTTAATTGAAAATGAGCCTCGTCGCTCGAAAATATGGAATTCATAGTACAAAAACACTCCAATATCGTCTCACAAAAATGTTCTTTGATCAACGAACGAGGTGAGTCACTTTTTGATTTTATTATTGAAAATAATATGACCATTTGTAACAGAGGCAATACTCCCACTTTCGTCTTTCCGAGCTCGGAAAATTATGATGGATGGGAGGATGTGCTTGATGTTACTTTAGTAAACAACCGTAATTTATTAGTGGAGCATTTGAAAGTTTCTCCTTTGAATTCTTTTTCGGATCACAAGTGGATTCTTTTCCAAATTAATTTCGAGTCGAAAAACCCTCTGCCTTACAGAAATTCCAAAAGAACTGACCAGAGATGAGTATTTACTTCATATGTAGCAGATCTACTTCATTAATTTATTTGTATGTATCTGCTACGTAGCAACTTATTTCTGCTTCGTTTTAAAATTTTGTCTAACGCACAAAATTTCATTTAAGATGTGTTGAATTGATTCATTGTGCCTGTCATTCGCTGCATTTATGTGCATCAGCGGCAATAAAGAAAATTGAATTTCAAATTGAGACATACTTACAAGATCTTTATTTTTATTTTTCTCACAGCTCTAAACGACAAAGTGAATTTTGTGAATTTCAAGAAGCATTTAACCTTCAAATACATACAATTTTACGTCTAAGTAAGACTAGGTGGTGTATTTTGTGTTTTTTCATTATCTGCTACATATTTTACAAATCTACTTCGTTTTTTTGGGCAAAATGTTTCACTTTTCTTGCTTAGCATTCTCATCCCTGGAACTGACTAGAAGAAATTCAGTCAAATTGCTAATTCCAAACTAAGCAACTTACCGAATCTCACTGAATTTATAGGAGACCTTGAATCAAAGGTGAAAACCTTTGAAACTTCTATAAGTAAAGCTTTTAGAGTCTCTTGCCCAGTTAAATATAGCCGTAAAACCCTTCCTTCTTGGTGGAATGAAGAACTGTCCAGTCTTAGGAAAATGACGAGCACAATTTTCTATATCTGCCACAAACATAAGTTTTACCAACCGTATAAAGAATCTCTTAAAATTTACAAGCAAGCCCTGTCATCAGCCAAAAGGCAAGGCTGGAGAGAATACTGTCAATCAATCGAAGACATAAAGAACTCCGCAAGGCTCAGAAAAGTTTTATCGAAGGAACATTGTAATCCTTCATTTCTAAAAAAGCCTAATGGAACCTGGACAGCCTCTCCAGACGAATCTCTTGAGCTACTGATGAAGACGGACTTTCCGGGTTGCGAGAGTGATAACCCCGAACCGCTTGAAACCACAGAGCTAAACGTAGCTCATATGGAGCAAGTGAATTCCGTTATAACCAGAGAAAATATTTTGTGGGCCATCAATACTTTTTCTCCATATAAATCTCCAGGCATAGATGGCATACTGGCAGTTATGCTTCAAAAGTTGCAGCTCCATGTGGCAGCTCCATGGCTGGAACTAATTTTCAAAGGATGTCTAATTCTCAAACATGTGCCCATGTCGTGAAGACAGGTCAAAGTAGTTTTTATCTCGAAAGTGGGTAGGTGAGGTCATGAATCCGCGAAGGTTTTCAGTCCAATAAGCTTAACATCTTTTGTGCTTAAAACCTTGGAACGCATTCTTGATTACCATATAAGAGAAATCCTAGTTGGACGACCTCTCGAAAGCTATCAGCATGCTTATCTTAAGGGCAAATCTACGGAGACTGCCCTCCATGAGGTAGTGCGTACTGTAGAACAAACAATCCATTATAAAGAATTTACTCTTGCCACCTTCCTAGACATAGAAGGTACTTTTAACAACGTCCTTACAGAATCCATAGAAGAATCGCTCGATAAGTTCGGTGTAGAAGACTTCATTCGAGAATGGATTATTTCCATGCTCAGTGGTAGGAAGATTCGAGCCACTCTAGGCAATACAATCGCAACAAAACACGTGAGTGGGGGAACACCCCAGGGTGATGTCCTTTCGCCTCTTCTATGGCTTCTGGTCATGGATACAATACTCGTTAAATTAGAGAGATGTGGAGTGAAGGCGGTAGCCTACGCAGATGATTTGGTGCTATTGGTGTCAGGAAAGTACACCTCTGTGATTAGTGAAATCACTGAGTCAGCTTTGAAGAAATTTAGCAACTGGGCAACATATTTGGAAGTTATACTGGACCCTAAACTAAACTGGAAACTAAATATTGAAGTACGGGTTAAGAAGGCCTGTGTTGCCTTCTACGCCGTACACAGCCGTAGTACGTCCAATCTTTATATATGGTTCGATTGTGTGGTGGCCTGCTCTTGGCAAAGCCTAAAATATTGATAAGCTAAAGAAGGTTTAGAGAACAGCTTGCGTGGGCACCACTGAGGCCATGCGTACTTGCCCAACGGACGCCTTAAACGTTATTTTGGATCTTCTACCAATCGACCTTTTTATTAAATACATAGTTTCCTGCAGCGCTATTAGGCTGAAGGAATCAAACAGCTGGTTGTCAAAACCTTATGGTCACAACACTACGAAATTAATTCTCTCAGATATTATCTCGGTAGACACTGACTACTGCACTCCTACTTTGAGCCTTAGTATGGGTTTTAAGGTTATTTTCCCATCCAGAGAAGATTGGGAGGATGACATCGTGTCGATAGGTTTCGACACAACCATCTTTACTGACGACTCAAAGATGGACTGCGGTGTAGGTTCTGGGATCTTTTTTGAGTCTCTAAATGTAGCTTAATCCTTTAGGCTTCCTGACTTTGCTAGCATTTTTCAGGCTGAACTGCTGGCAATAAGGGAGGCATGTAAGATACTTAAACAAAGCCCAAACCAAAACCGAAATGTGGCTATCTTTGCAGACAGCATGCAGCTGTCAAAGCCATTTACTCGGCCACATCATCATCTAAACTGGTCCAGAAATGTCGCGATGAGCTTGCGAGCCTGAATATTAACCTCGGTGTCACTCTGATCTGGGTTCCAGGCCATAGTGGTATCGTGGGAAATAAACGGGCTGACGAGCTAGCCAGGCAAGGATCGGCCCTTCATAGCTCACTTGCGGAAATGGTTAACATTCCTCTTGGTGCTTGGTGGTTTTGTCGAAGTTATAGTGACCAAAGAGAAAGTGAAACTACAATCCATTTCCTCTGCAAATGTCCTGCTTTGGCAAACACTAGAATGAAATACTTTGGAAAAGCATTCTTTCACGAACTTGGTGAGCTATCTGACACAAAGATTAGAGACCTAATCTTATTTCTCAATGCGACAAAATGGCTCTAACATAATCGCTTTGAAGCTTCTCTATCAATCTATCCCTTTCAATCAAAGGTCAAACGAGTTTTTGGTATTAAAACGGCGCACTACAGCGCTAATTGGATCTCAGGCTAGGTTGCCCTGAGATCGCCATTTCTACCTACCTAGACTGAAACACCAAAAGCCATTGCATTATTGTTAAAGTATAACTGTTTGATGCGCCTTATCCACGCTGGGGATAATTTGATAGTGAGAATTACCGACGCATGATAATGGATTCGTTTTTACCGAACCTGAACCAAGAGGACACACGGCTAGAGATTCGACAATTTAAGGGAAACTTAACAGTCGCTTTGGAAATATTTCGTGGCCCCGAGGTCCCACGACGTAAACCCAACGGATTTTTTGTATGTGGCTCCCAAAAAGAGAAAGTTTTTACAGTAAGAATCCCCGAAGTCTTGTGAACCTAAAAGAAAATATTCTTCCGGATACCAGCGGCAATTGATTAAAGTTTACTGCGGCGTGTGGCGAGTAACACGAGGCTCGGTTTAGAATAGTAAAAGCAACTTGAAATAAGACATTTGGACGGCATAATGTTTAAAAATTAAAATGCAATTTTAAAAATATAAATATGCCCCCAGATACCCTAAATGATAGGAATCTTTGTACTACTGTTGAGGTTTGGAATACGTCAATTTTTTAAGGGCTTAAAAATACAACTAGAAGTATTTTAAATGTCATAAAATTTCAATATTTCCAAACCCTTTTTATTTTGTAAATTTTAAACAATCTATCCCCATTTTCGTTGGACAACAAAATTTTTGCACAAAGGCTCCCGTACAACCTTCAGTTGCATCTGTAATCTTAAAGTTCAAAAGAAAGAAAGGATAAAGGGTAAAAGGACTTCTTCTATACGAAATTTTCTTCTTTGTCGTCCATTAGAGTGCTACGTACATATACACTACCTCTATTATATATTGTTAAGGATTTTTCTTCCATCATCTAAGGTTTTTTCTTTTTTATTTCTGACGCCCGCCCGCGAAAAAAGATTTGGAATAAAGTTTTTCTTTTAAGTCGTCTTTGTATGCTTTGTGCTGTGTTGCTGTGTACTTTGCGAGCGCTCTCGGTCCTCTGTAACAACTTGACGAGCTTTTGTTGTTTTGCATTAATTATTTGGGTCATTAAATCTATTTTTTCTTACTACACTTCTCATTTTTTGTTTAAACCAAGACACATATCTGTTTGAGTTTTATTATTTTCCTTAATCATCAGAGTTTTTTCTTTTGGTCCTTTACAAAGGAAATGATATCTTATACATATTCAAAGTTTTATTTTGTCTCAGTTTGTAATTGACGTTTTTTGTATTTTTGTTGAAGAAGAAGAAAGATTAACAGATTGTTAAATTGTTTAACATGGCGGACAGCTGATGGCTTGGGAAGGTGTATATAGAAATAAGTATGCTTCTTATAAAATTGGAGGGAGGTCCTTGTTATGAAATTAATAATCTAAATAATCAGAACAAAATTCAACATCGTTTTTAATACAATAAGTTTTGATTTTTTGATGTTCAAATGGTAGATAGGTGCATGAGGACATAAGCGTCCACAGATTTTTCTCAAAACCCACATCTGTCTACTAACTCCTAACCCAATTGGAAAGCTCTTCGGGCCACCAAGCGACAAAGGGGGGGGAGAAGTCTTTCCACTAAGTCACCTCTCCTTACATAGAAGGTAGCGGACGAATTCTCGAGATGGAATCAACGGTGGAGTTTACAGTTCCCGTGAGGTAGAACTACTTAGTGAACACCTTATAGGGCTTCTACGACATATTCGGAGCCCTGGCCTATAAGGAGCGGTTTATATAGCTCCCCGTTCTTCAAGTTTACCGAGGAACTAAGGTTGGGTATTGCTTCGTCGGGGTGACTTCCTGACCACGTAAAAATAACCTAGTTGCGAAGCACCAATAAGTCTAGGAAAGGACGGATTTATTTATAACGAACCATGCACACGATATAAGGACAATAAACTTGGGATCTGTACGTGGGATATTAGGTCCCTAAACATACCACGTGCAGCTAAACTATAAGCGAAAGCCCTTATCTGCTGAAAGCAGTTATTACCGCCATCCATCCAAGAAGTGCGATGTGCAATAGCAAACTAAAAAATGCGATGTAAAATACGGCGACTGCTACCGAGAACGAAGGCAGCGTCTATTTGGGCGTGGATTTGTTGTTGGAACCAGACTAAGGCAAAGAGTCTTGAGTGTGAGCGAAACAATCTCCATCAATGCTTTATTCGCTAACATAAGCCTAATAAGCGCGCATGCCTAAACAGACGAGAAAGATGAAGACACCAAAGACATATTCTTTCGGCTCTTGGACAAGAAATATTAGCTAGGAAGAGAGGACATCTTTGGTGGCACAATCGGGAGATACAGCCGGCAACACACCATTTCTGACAACGGATTCAGGCTGATCGATTTTGCTGCGGGGCGAGACGTTCTAGTAGCTAGTACGAACTTTACACATCTTGTCAAGGGGACATGGAAATCTCCTGATCAATCAATTGTCAACCGGATTGACCACATTGGGATCGACGCACATTCTGAGGGGCCAAAATTGACTCGGAACATTACTTCGTTGCAGGAAGTACTATCAGAAGATTCGAAGATAGACGGTTACAATCGCAAGAGACTGTCATGTCCTTTTCCAGTCGAGTCTCTAACAACCTCTTAAGAAGTGTTATGCTGCCGGCATTAAGCATTTAAAACCAGTCGCTAAGTTACACAAGGCCACCACAGCAAACCCCTGCCTGGTTTAACGTCGAATGCTGGCAAGCTTACACAGCTAAGAAACAGGCATACAAAACTGCGCTGCAAAGAAGGATCATAGCTGCTCGCGAGCTCAACGAGCAGAAGAGGAGAGTGGAACAACAGTTTCGAGGGGATAGAGGGATGTCATAACAGGTTCGTTAATTTTACCAAAAGGTTAAAACCATAAGGTTACCAGTCACGAACCGAAGCATGTAAGGATGATCAGGGGAATATCCTATAGTAGAACCGCATTTTGTATTGAGAATATGGAAAGACCACTTCTTCAAATTTTATAACCACGCAGACGAATCTTATTCCACTGTAAGTGAGAGAGAAACATTCAATATAAGGCAACGCAAATATACAATTCTGCCTACACAACCTAGTCGAAGTGAGGATAGCTATATCTAAACTGAAGATCAAAAAAGCTGCTGGAGCTGACGGCATCGATGCCGAAGGGGAGACTTGGTATGGAGCATGCACAAACTCATCTATCAAATACGGTAGAAAGAAAGCATGTCCGATAAGTGGAATCTCAGAAAAGTTTGCCAAATACACAAGAAAGACCCCGATAATTGCGCCAACTACAGAGGCATCATTATCTTAACATTGCATATAAGATCCTCTCTGCCGTATTATGTGAACTCCTGAAGCCGTTCGTCAACAACCTGATACTTCAAATCGGTACCCACCATCTCTTTATCGATTTTAAAGCCGCGTATGACAGCATCTATAGGGAAGAGCTCTACCGAGCAATGTCTAGTTTTGGCATCCCTGTCAAACTTATCCGTTTGTGCAGAATGACGATGGAGAATGCACGCTGCTCTATCAAGGTCGGAAAAGATCTTACCGATGCATTTGATGTCAAAAAAGGTTTTAGACAAGGCGATACCCTTTCATGCGACTTCTTCAACATCGTTCTGGAAAGAATTGTGCAAAACTCAACCGTCAACACTAAAGGCACAATCTTCCAAAATTCCATCCAATTTCTCGGATACGCAGATGATATTGACATAATTGGAAGATCAAAGCGTGATGTCAGTGGAGCGTTTTTGAGCATTGCGACTGAAGCGAAGAAGATGGGTTAAGTGGTCAATAAGGCAAGACCAAGTATATACTGTCATCAAAAAAGGACACTGAACAACGACGTCTTGGACAAAACGTCACCATGGACAACTATAACTTTGAGGTAGTTAAGGACTTTGTCTACCTAGGCACCGCTATAAACACAGACAAATGCGAATCGCTGCTTCTTCGTCCTCTCTCTCTCGAGCATCTATAAGACACTCATCATCGCGGTTCTCATTAACGGCGCTGAGGCCTGGACCCTGTCAAAGAAAGATGAGAGCTTCTTAGGATACTTCGATACAAAAATTCTTCGGGTGATTATTGGTCCCTTACGCATAGATGGAGAATGGAGGAGAAGATTTAACGACGAATTGTACGGGCTGTACAGCGACACTGACCTAGTTAGCAGAATTAAAGTCCAACGGCTTAGATGGCTAGGTCATGTAGAGCGGATGGACATCAACGCTCCATACCGGAAGGGCTTCGAATCCAATCCCCTGGAAATGCGCAGTAGATTAAGACCGCGACTCAGGTGACGCACGCAGGTGGGAGAAGATCTCAACTAACTTAGAGCCCGTTCACACGATTCGATATTTTCACCGTATCGGATATTTTTCGATTCGGTGTCTTTCGGTTGGATTGTTCAGACGGTACGGTAATTTCAGTTGCATTCGTATTGTATGTCATCGAGACAGATGAAGATGGATTGGAATACATTTATAGTAATATACTGGTATCGCAAGTATCGTCAACAGCAACGGATTTCAAATCGAAGATTCTGGGTACGTCGTATTGTGAGACAAAGGAATATTTTTGACTCTTTTAATACACTAATGTGTCAATTACGACAGGGCGAAAAAAATTTGTATAATTATTTTCGAATGTTGATACCGACTTTCGATGATCTATTAAGAAGATTTGACTTGCGCTTCTTTTGTGTACCAGAAATACTAGGTTGGTTAGCTGGTGCTTTATTAAAAAGGTTTTTTTCCTTCTCATCAGTTTGGTGTGATCCTTCGTTTTGCTCAGCGCTTTCTTGAGCAGTTTTTGAGTCCATTATTTTTTTTTAAAACACATTTGACTATGGTACATGGCTTGGCAGAAGATCCAATTTTTTTTTTCATATTTTTGTTTTTTCATCGATTTCATCCATGAATCTCTTGTTTGGGTCCATTTTTTCAAAACGATTTTACCTGGTTTTAATGATTTAAATGATAATTAAATGGGTGTACAAATATAATTATTTATTATTAATTTTTAATTTTTTCTCTTAGGCATTAAGCGTCTGGGTGTTCATTTAAAGATCTTCATTATTCCTATCGAATCGGTATTTCAACAATAAGCTACATTGTAAAAGAAGTAACATCAAATATATGGGCCAATCTACATAACGAATTTATGCAATTAATAACTACATCTACAGCCTGGGAACAAATATCGAATGGTTTACAATCAAGGGCCAATTTTCCACACTGCTGTTGATGGAAAACACAAAGAGTAAAAATGCCTTCAAATAGTGGATCGATGTATTTCAACTATACAAGGACTATTTTTGAAGTATGTTATTAGCCGTCGTAGATTCGGAATACCGGTTTATATATGTGAGTGTCGGATCATTTGGAAAAGACTGTGATTCTTCAATTTTCAGCGGAGCAACATTATGGAAAAAGTTGACAGAAAATGCATTGCACTTACCTATAACAAGACCTTTATGTGAACATTTAAACACAAATGTTCCTTTCGTGATTATTGGAGTCGAAGGTTTTGCATTAAATGACAATTTTTTAACACCCTATGGAGGGACACATTTATATAATTTGAAACGTGTATTTAACGATCGATTAACTATATAATAATTTTGTCAGACAAAAAGATGGATTTGATTTTCAAAGTGACCATTTTTATCCAATTCTGGAAAGTCTTCATTTAAATTTGTACATTTTTCCCTCCATGCTGATTTTTTCTATGTCTTTCCTTATATAAGTCCAATGTTTGCTCCCACAATGCAGGTCTTGCTTCGACCAATGATATAAATTAAATTAGGTTAAATTATTCCACAGTTCCGCACTGTCTATAAATATATTACCACGATAAGTTAAATCGGTTTTTTAACCGTACGACCGAAAACGATTTGCAGAGACAAAACCGAATGACAAATCGACCTAATCGGTAATTTTACAGTATACATTTAAATGTCGTATCGTCTGAATACTGGGCTTATACGGCAAAACCGATTCGGGATCGTGTGAAAGGGCTCTTAGCGTGCGAAACTGGAGACAGCTGGAAACGCTTATTGGTTGAGGCACGGGTCCGCCCCGAACTGTAGCGGCACCTTAAGTAAGTAAGTAAGTAAGTTTGATTTTAAATCAGTGGTATTGAAATACATCGTTAGTTTTTTTCTTAAACTTTCGAAGAGTACAACCAAACAAGTGCCAGCCTAACTTTATTAATTTTGTTTTCATTCATGATATGTTATCATAAAATTATGTCTTTGTCCTTTAAATTTGCGTCTTCGACAAGAAAGTGTTTTCTAAGAAAAAGAAATTCAAAAACAAAATCAAACTATAGCCCACGTGAGTAGATGTTGTACCTTAAAGATATCTATTTATACATCAGGAACCAGGAACGTGGTGTACTACTCCCCTAAGTTCTCTAGGTTCATAATAAAGTTTTTATATTAAATTTTTTTGAAAGTCTTCATTCAGAATTTGATGAAAATAAAAAAAAGAGAAAAATAAAATAAAAATATGAAAAAAGAAAGAATTGAAAAAGAAATTTAATTAAAGACTGCGGCAAATGTTTGGTTCGTATTCTTTTCTTTTTTTTTATTAAAAACTTCCAAAGGTTGAGAGAGTCCAACTTTGGTCCCATCCATCAACGTTTATGCGACCAAGTTTTCAATTGATTTATACATTCCATTCCTATGCAAAGTTAAGGACGACAGGGATGCCTGCCTACGAGCTATACGACTATGCCATCATCATCGTAGCCCGCTGCTTGTACTTCAACGTTGTCGTCGAGTAAGCGACGGACGTAGAATTTTACCAACGATATGGTATAAAATGATGCTCGTTTATGGTGGATTGCGGGGCATAACTTCATTGAGTTTGTCTGAATTTTTTTTTTCACATTTTGCCTACACCACGAGATATTAAGTTGAGGTTTTTCTTTACAGGTGAGGAATAGTGAAAATGTGGTAGACATTTTCTTTCTTCTTCTTTTCTTCTATTTACAAGAAGAATAAAAATAAAAAGAGAATTATATACCTATGTAAGAGAAGAGAATCGAAAAGGTGTTCCTTGCAGGGAATAGGTATAGTTTTTGAAAATATATAATATCAAAAATTTTAAAGTAATTGAAGAGAAGTTTGTTTGATTAAAGAGTGAAACTCTTGTTAAATCTTATTTTTAAGCCTTTTTTATAAATAAAATTGTGCGTTGACCTCGTTACACAAACTGGCTTTGATTCGGCGCTGCGGCGGTGCGGCAATTTTGAGTTTTTCAGAAATGTTTGCATATAGAATTCGTATTAAATTAACTTCAATTAGGAAGTTATTGTAATCGGTTCTATTTGTCTATTTGAAAGTTTTAACATTTCTCGATATTTCACGTTTTAAGGTCCCTATAGAATTTAATTAATAGATTTTCTTTACGTTCAGGAAGCTTTTTTATCTGTCCATATCTCAAGAACTAGTGGAGACATCGACTTCAAATGTGCAAAAAAACTTTCAAAAAATTTGAGTGGGTGGTTTTCTTATCACAGCAATTTAAAAAAGTGAAAATTTGGTTTGACTCGAAATATCAATAACTCTAGCTACTTAAATTAAATTGTATATTATGTAATGTGACGTGATACCACATAAACTTAATTTTTTATAAAGCAACGGAGCACAAATATTTTTCACCTCGAACAACAAATGATGTTGATTCCAAAATGATTTTGTATAACAAAAAATAATGTTTTTGATATCTGCTAAAATTTAGAGAAAAATCGAAATGATAGTTTTTTTTCAAAAAATTAAAACCTAAGAACAAGATTACTAAAAACAGTAAAATTTTAATTTCTATTCGAATATCTTGGGAGAATATAAAGACAATACCTTATAAATAACTTTACCTTATAAATTATATTATTTCTTCTATTTGAAAAATTAAAAAAAGTAAAACAATTAACAGCTTTCTTAGCAAAAATAAGAACTTTCCAAAAATACTACTAAAATTTGGTTAAAATGATATTCGAATTGAATATCTCTTAAAACAAAAAGAATATCAACTTCAAAAGTATTGTTTTTGACTTGAATTTATAAATCGATTCAAAAAACAAAAAATTGGCTTGTTACAAAACATACAATTTGATTATTTTTATCTGGTACCAATGGGAAGTTTTCAGTGTGGGTCGCATCCCATCTTTTAAAATTAATTTCTTATTAAATACAAAAACTTTTAAGATCCTAAAAAAATTTAGTTGATTTTGCTTTGGATTTGCCAAAAACTGAGATTCAAACATGAATTTCAAGAATATAAAAGTCCCAAACACTGCAAAAGTGACACTTTCAATAAACTAATGACTGATTGAAAAAAAAGAGGCTGGGAGGCAACCCACACTGATAACTTCCCATTCCGTCTGTCGATTTCTCTTGATTAAAATGTTTGTAGGTTTTGGTGTTTTGTTAAAAAAGTTATCAGTTAAATTATTCTAAAAAATTTAAAAATTACCAAAAATATTTTGCATTTGATGAAAGAGTTTGATTTCAAAATCTATTTTGGGTCACGAGATTTTTATGAGAAAAATTATTTTTACGAATTTTTTGTAGATTTAATTTTTGTATAAAAAACTGACAGTTGGATTTTTATAAAAAATTTACTGAATGTTGAAAACAATATTTTCTGTAAAAGTAAATGTTTACCAAGTTTTAGTATTGTTTTTTTAGGTTTTATTTTCTGTAAATAAAACTGTCAACTAATTTTTTTTTCAAAATTGAACTGACTGTTAATCATAATATTTTTATATTATAAATGTCCCAAAGTTCTGAAAAGTTATTTAAGTCGAAAATCAATTTTTACTAACTTGTATTAATTTTAATTTTTTTTTTGTAAAAAAACTGTCAATTCGATTTTGCTAAAGATTTTACCGAATTTTGAAAACAATATTTTAAGTTGTTGAAGGTGGAAGCCAATATCTCAAATTTTTGAAAAGACATTTGAGTCGAAATTCAATTTTTACCCACTTTGAGTAATGTTTTTTTTAGGTATTTATTTTTTATAAAAACACTGTCAATTCGTTTTTACTCAAAATGTTACCAGATTTTGAAAACGTTATTCTTCGTTGTACAATATTGTTTTGGAGCTTAAAACATTTTTAATTCGTAAAATTTTCGGGGTGACATTCTTTATTTTCAGTTTTTTTTTTAATTAAAAAAAAAACCGGAAGTTGGATTTTTTTCAAAAATACATCTGTTTGGTATCACGTTACAATATATAATTTAAAATTAATTTCTAGTCGCTAGCGGTAGTGGTTCGTTAGATATTGTGGGTTAACCAAAATTTACTATTTTTTTAAAAATAGATTATGGTGAAAAGAACCATCGATTCCATTTTTTATATAGTCCTTTCTGCATCTTTCTTCGTTATTATCTATGTAACAAACTTAATTTGAAGTCGATATCTTACCTGGTTTTTGAGCTATGAACGAAAGAAAAAAATTCCCGAACGTACGAACGTACGTATACACGAACTCACAAATATCTCTCCAAAAATCTTTTAATCCGGATCTAGGGACCGTGAAACGTCGAGAAATGTCAAAATTTTCAATTCGACAAATCGGAATTACTACAATAACTTCCTATGGGAAGTTAATAATAAACTTTTTATATGTATTGATTTAATATAAAAGTTTCGAGAACTGAAGTGAAAAATACTCGTAGATTCTTCAACTTATAATTTTTGAGTGTTACACTAAAGTTTCTTCCCAACCTATTTCCTTACAATAGTAATTTCTTTTTATTAAATTTATAGAAAAATTTTGTACTTGAATGCACCTTTTATCTTTTCTGCTTAATATGTTCAAAAAACAATCTAAAATATTGTAATTTAGCTTCTTACTGTGATTCCAAATATCGAGTGAAATGAAATCGACATTTAAATTAAAAATCAAGTGGAATTGTTTTGGGTGTTCTATGAATCGAGGGATCTCATAACTTCGAATACTTTTTGAAATCATTTCAAGTAAAATTAAAGTAGCTGGCAAATATTCCATTGGTTGATAAAATATTATTGTTTTTTTTTTATATTTGATATGGTATCGAAGTTTAGTTATTTAAATACCGTTATTTTTTTTATTAAACGATGAAAAATCGTTTTAAAAGTTATAAATTGCAACTTCTCGCGAATGAAGTGCATTCTTTATAAACCTTAATGTTTATTTTCTTTATATTCATATTAATGCTTTTCAACAATTTCCTCTTGTCGATTTCAAATCACACCAACTTAATCTGGTCGAATTCAAATCACTTGAAAATCACAAATATCGAAATGTAGAACACGAAAATTCACTTCATTTCACTTTTGAGCTCGACAAAAAATAAAACCGATATTGATAAAAGTGAATTTCAGAACTATAATTTTTTTTTAATCGATTTTTATATCTTTTCGAGTGAAAATGAAAATAAGAATCTACCTGTTATAGTTGTCACTTAAGCCTTTAAAATATTTAAATATAACTTTAAAAGATACACATAAGACGTGATTTTTTGGTACTTCATATATACAGTAAGAAATTGCCAAAAAATAATCCGCAGTAATCCAGTTTTTATATTTGAAAGTTGATACAAATGAATATTTGCACAGAATAATTTATCAAAAAAAATCCAAATAAAAATAAGGACATTCAGACAGGAGTGAAATCTTGTAAGATGATTTTTGATAGTTGACTATCAAAATTAAGAAAATACGTCTGTGTAAGATGATAGTCCATTTCGGAATTTCAACCAAATAATTTGACAGAAAATAAAAATTACAAGAAGGGGGTTTGTTCGTAGACTTCTACATTAACTAGCTTTAAGTTAGCCTTAATTCTTTATTAAGAAAAGCTTGATTCCCCAACTGAAATCGAGTCAAAATTTGTGAAGAAAATCCTGTGTGTGTTTTAGTTGTACAAAATTTATAGTTTTGTTTTAATCAAATTAAAAAACAATTGCACATAGAGTAGGGATCATATTCTTATATGGTGCTGAACTATTCAGTTCTTCATTGTTTAACACGAATCAAACTATTTCACTGGCACTTCATAAGAAACATCGAAACACTATTTACATTTTAGAAAGTGTGGTGGAAACACCAAAAAGATTTCTCTTACAAAATAAGCCCAGTTAGTCCATTTTCGTTAATAAAACTAAATAATATAAACACTAACAGATTGATTTGTTTTCCCAATGGAAAACACATAATGCAATCGAGATACGAATGCAATATCAATCGTACCAACATTTGATATCCATTCGAGACTCGTGTAAATGGCAAAAACCGTAGTAAGATTCTACTTTAACTTTTATCGGTAGTTCTCATACAGCGTGTAAAATCCTACTATACTATTGATAGTATAGAAAAAAACACGGGTATTATGTTATTTAAATTTTGTCAGCCTCCTTCACAGGACATTACAGATCGTTTTTAAGCAGTTTTTAAAAACTCGTCTTTATGGTAAGTGTGTGACTACCCCTGATTAAAAGTCTGGATTCACCCTTATTGGGATCATTCAATATTGACTGAACTGTCAAAAGATCTATATAGCCTCCAATTAGGTGGAAATTACGGATTTTCTATCAATTAAAAATGATTTTATTGACATTTGTCAACAATTTGGTATCTTCCCATTAATGGTTGTCTGTGGATACGATTGAAAGGCTTTAGAAAACGAAACACAAAAAGACAATTTTCTAGACAGATAACAGTGGATATACAAATTTATTTTAGGAAGTTAAAACCTTCTTTTTGTTATTTTGCCAAACAGTGACTTCTTATTTCCTTCGATTTTAGTCGTCCAATTTTTTGATAGAAAATTTTCCAAGGATTGATTGACAATTTTTTATTATGTCATATCTTCTGACAGATCAAATAACGTGTATGCTTAGGTATGGTAAGGTTGGAGTGGCTGTTCAGATGTCATTGACGCACGTAGATAAGAAGGTTCCATTGTGATACCACTAATGAGGTTACTCATGGGAGAGTAATGAACTTAAACAAACCATTTTGTACTTTTAATAAAGTTAGAGAGACGTTTTGTGTCAATCGTTGCCAATTCAATGGTTTTATCGAAGAGGGGATTACCGAGAAAGTTATTCCTTCTAATGGAGAGTGCTGGACATGTACATAGTAGGTATTGGACTGTTTCCTCTTCCTCCTCGTCCATGCAGCTTCAACAAAAGTCATTTGTGTAGACCCCTAGCCTCAGAGCATGTCTTCCCATGAGGCAGTGTCCCGTTATTACTCCAATTATACTTTGTCTGCTCAGTGATATCAAGCTTTTGACCGTTTTAAGTCTATGCTTGGCCATATTTGCTTGGTTGCTAGGCATGTGGTACTATGTGACCATCAAGCATTTGTTGATTCTAGAGCATATTGTTTGAGAAGATATTTGCATGTAGCAAGTGGTGTTCCTATGTTATGTTTTTGTCTAACATTAGGCAGAAGTGTTCCGTTTGTGGCGAGCTCAATAACTTTGCAATTTCCCGGAATATCTCTGTGGCCCGGCACCCAAATGAGGTGAATGTTAAACTGTTCCGTCATCTCATTCAGAGATCATCGACAATCGTGGACTGTTTGAAAGTTTGTGGAGACAGACACGAGAGATTTAAGAGCGGCTTAGCTGTCTGAGAAGATTCGTATATCCCTACAAGATATAACGTTTTCTTTGAGCCAGGATAGTGCTTCTTTAATCGCCATTACTTTTGTCTGGAATACAATACATTGATTGGGAAGTCTTTATGATAGACTGAGATTCAGTTGTTCCGAATAGATACCACTTCCAACTCCGTGATCGGTCTTTGAACCGTCTTTATAAAAGTGTACCGCATTGTCTTCAAGGGGTCTCTCTTCTTCCCAGGAGGATCTTAAGGGGATGGACACATGGAAGCTTTTACCGAATACTATTTTTGGGGTGGTAATGTCTAAGCGATCTGGGATACATCTGAAACTGCCTAGAATAGTAGTATGTACAGTATTGTTACCATCGAGAGGTGGCTCTAAGCCTTACATATGAGTTGGCTGCCACCATTTTGGAGAAGATGTCAAGAAGTGTAAGATTTAAAAGCACTTCCAGTGCTGTGGTTAGTGTTGAGCGAAGTGTATGCTCGGTTGATAGAAAATTGGTGAAAATGTTTTGAGAAAATTCTGTTAATATTGTAAGATCTTCAAATCGTGTATCCTTTACTTTTAACTTTAGACTATACATGTTAGAAAAATGGTTGCTTAAACTGCGATTGTATTCACAATATTTGATTACCTTATGTGGAAAATTGAGATCTTTTAATACAGTTTTGTTATTTAAATTTGTTCTTACTGTTTTAAAATATTTTCTCCAATTTGGTAAGTAATTTTCGTATATTAAAAATTGTGTATAGATATACGACAAATAAATTCTTAAATGTTGATGACTTAGATTGTTGGCTGTTCGGTCAAATTTTACAAGTAAAGAAATTAGACTACCTTAATATTCATTCGAAATTGATAAGATTTGTGATTGTTATTCAATCTTTTAAATGTATTCAATTAAATATGTTCGTATTTGAGCACTTTCATCTCAAAATCTTTTGTATTAATCTCACATTAAAAATATTGTAGATATTGCTAATGATAAAGACAAAAATTGTTATTTTGTAGTGGTTGGTGATTTTAACTTGCCTAACATTAATTGAAAATTCTCAGATGATGAAAAGCAAATGTTTTCTTTTAATGTTGTCAAAGATTATGAATATAATGTTATTGATACTTTATCAGCCTTATAAATGTGTATCAAATCCACATATTTCTTATTCTATTGGCCGTATTCTGGATTTAATTTGTATTGATGATTGTCTTGAAACTCAATGTGATGAACATCTCATAAAATGTTAAAAAATATCATTAACTAAAATGCAGTTGAAATAGTTTTTAATTTTTCCATTTTAAATTAATCTAAATCGAAAAGTAATTCACAATTGTATGATTTTAAAAAAGCTGATTATGATTCCACAAAACATATTTTAAGCAGTAAAGATACTATACAAGTTTTACTCTGTTTCGGAACATTTTCGATTCAGCGGTTTCTTCTTAAGTTCCTAAAAAAACTTTGTTGAAAAGTTCAAATAAACCTATTTGGTTCAACAAAAGTATATCAAGACTGAAAAACTGGGATTCCATCTAGAATTGATTTTTTTGAGTTTTGACATATTCTAGAAATCCATTATAATATAATTATACAATTCAAAACGACATTTGATTTGACTTGATAGCCATAAGGATCTAGGCGTAATCTTCGATTCTAACATTAATTTCTCAAATAACATAGACCATGCGATCAAGCAAACTCTATGCTAGGTTTTGTTTTTTGAAACTCAAATCATTTTGAACCCCTTAACATTAAAAACTCTCTATTCTAGTCTCGCCCGACCACATTTAGAATTTTGTACTGTTATATGGAGCCCCCTTACCGCGTCTAGCATTTGTCGTATAGAAAAAGTTCAAAAAAGACTCACAGAGTTTGCCTTACGAAAAATATGTGGTTATTCAAATGTTCCATCTTATGAAACGAGGTGTATTTTAATTGATCTAAAACTTCTTGCTCTGATAAGACCATGAAATTTAGTAATTTTTGCTTTTGATGTCTTGAATTTGAATATTGACTGTCCAGGTTTGGTGTCTATGTTTTTTATTTATGCGCTTTCTAGAAATTTGCGCCTTCGTGACTGTGATTTTTTAAATGTTCCTTACCACAGTACTAGCTATGCTAAGCATAATCCTATCACAATAGCTTGTATGGTTTTTAAAGAATATGCAATTGATTTTAATATTAATAGAAATTTTTTGAAACATAAATTAGTAAATTTGTTATAATGCTTTAAATAAATTATGTATTTTATTTTTATGTTATGTATCATAAGACGCATAATAAATTTTAAGTATTCGAACATTATCTTAGAAACAATAAGGACGTCTTATTTGTCGTACTCAACTATCACATACTACAATAGCATGTTTAGAGAAATGAATATTTACTCTTCAATTTATTAAGATTTAATTTCAAGTTTTTAAATTGCATTGTTGTTGTTTTCTGTGTATCAGTCAATGAAGTAAGAAATAACGATTTATGAATTTGAAATCAAATACTAACAATTCACATGCAAAAAATGTGTTTCTTTCGATTAATGAAGTGTAATTTTAAAGTAGTTATAATTTTTTACTATCAAAAACTCCACAAAAATTATATTCCTGGGGTGTGAAATATATTAGAAAATACTTCAATTTATTCATGCAAACAGAAAAAGGACCCTTATTTGTTTATTTATATCCTTTAGCGCCGACCCCACGCATTTCTTATATTTACGCTTAAGTGCTGAGGGTAAATCATTGGATAGTATCTTAATTGCGTTTAATCTTATTTTCTTTCACTTAACCTTTTATTTGCGAAGACGTTACCCTTTCTTTTTACTTAATGATTAAAAAA
>NC_079147.1:101633374-101712168 GCF_945859685.1 Eupeodes corollae
AATATTGGCATACGGATTTTGTTCCTGGTTTACTATTTCACCTACGATAGCTAAAGAGCTTGAACAATTTGAGAGGAAAATTTTGAGATTTTGCTGTGAAAAATTTAGAAGAGCGAATAAAAAATATTTCGCAAATAAGATAATTTATGAAGATTGCAAAATAATTACGCTTATCCAATATTTAACAAACCTTGCAAAAACTAAATTAAAACGCACTGAACATCATCCAAACGCACTTATAAGATCCTTGTTTGATTCAAACCTTGCAGACAGTTTGGAAGACAACTACTATCTTTCTCCTTATAACATCCTTAATGAGAGATCATTACCATTTATAGAACCTGACAATAACAGGGATAGCTTGATACCTTTTTACCAGAAAGCCTTATGCTCTAACTAACTTAAGAGGATAAACAACTTAAATTATTGTTTTTATTTGATTGAAATGTAAACACTCGAATTATATCCATTTAATCTTATTCAGTATTTATTGTATTTCATGGATCGTAAATATTAAGTTATGTGGCATGTTAGCCATCTTTTGTTTTGTCTATATTTTCGTGTTAGATATCTAGTCATATAGTATAGTTTAGGATATAAAATTTAAATACAAATGTAACGTACGCCGCGCCGGGAGCAAGCGTACTCCACAACTAGCTTTACACTTAAGTAACATTTAATTAATTGTTTAAATATTATATACAAAATATTTCATTATTTGCTTTGTCTGGCATATTTACAAGCCAACTTCATAATTATTAATCTATTTATATATTTATATACATAAGAGAAAATTGTGTTTCAAAAGCCTCAATAAAAGAATTGAAAATTGAATTGATGTTCGAAAAAATTAAAAGTAAGATACAATTTGCTATGACGTGTTTGGCAGCTCCAACTGATCTATCACAACAAAACACGAAATTTTTGAAACTTCTTTGCCTGGTGGTATAAATTATTGAAACGAGGTTGAATTCCTTTTAAAAAAAATATTATTTATTTATTATAAACTGCTTTTAACTAGTTTACACGACATTAGACTTAAGACTGACTCTGAACAAAATGTTTGGAAATGAGGTAAGCTATCTAAAAGGTGACAAAAGTGCAAGATTGCATTTCCCATTTCCCACAGTTTACTTGCGCGCGTGCAGGATGTATCGGATGACCGTTGCTCTCGTGGGAACGTTTGTTGCTGTTGTTAACTTATATAATGTCACGTTTTTGCTATATATCAACTTGCTACCAAGATCAAATAGTTCCGCATAAGATCGTGTTTGCACACATAATCTCAGAACTCTGAAAGCATTAAAAACGACATTACCCAAGTTATGACCAAAATACCGACCGTAATATGCCAAGAATAGGTTATAGCGTTGGGCAGACTTAATGACAAAATTCAAACTTTAAAATAGAGATCTTCCTTAGGCGCTGGAAGATTTTCGAATACATTATTATATTTCTAATTAAAAGCACGATCAAAAACAAATGATGTCAGAAGAAGATAACCCCATACGATTAACAAGGAGACCACCTCCAAGCGGAGCGCTCATCGTTTAAGGCCGATTTATATAGGTATGGTTACGGGATTGCTGAAATTTGTTTTCATGAGTCGCTCAGATTTGTATCAATATTTTACTACACCCTAGAAATGACTTTTATGCTATAATAAGACTTAAGACCATCAATCTCATTTTCATTGGGGTTTGTTTTAAGTGACGAAAATGCAAGTTTATAACTTCCTAAAACTTGTTCACAACCTTAGAAGTTGATTTACATTATTGGAAAAATACAAAAACGTTTTCAGAAAATTAATTTATAAATTTCCTTTAAAATACATTGCAAATGCAAATAAATGAAATAGTATTTGCAATGTCAATATACATAAATCTAAAAATATGAGACTTCTTTCCATATACCTTATATAAATATTGGTTTTGATTTCGATTTTTTATTAAAATTTTCTTTGTAACATCAAAGATTGTAGATACATAATTTCAAATCAAAGCATAAACTTTATTCCTAAGAAAAGATATTAATATAAAAAAGATATTCAAACGGTTTAACATTGATTGAAATAATCCCAAAGGATATGCATCCGTTATCAAAACATCCCACCCAAATTGACTACTCGCATTATGCAAACTTGATATCTCTAATATAATCTGTCACTCATCTTTTTAAAAGGTTTTTATTGATTTTCTACCCGAGGGCAATACAAATATCAGTACACAAAATAATGTAAGAAAATTTACTATCTGCGAGAAATGAAGACAAAATCAAAGGAATCGGATATTAATCAACCGAAATTTTGTGTTTATGTGAATTTATAGCTTTAGGCAAATCACGCTTAAACGTATGTGACTATGTGCCTTGTCTGTCTTTACGCGTTGTCAATCTTGAACCTCTTACGTAGATAAATAGGTACTATTTTCATAGTATGTAAACCTCATTGCTTTATTCAGAACTCTAATTACTTTTTTGAGTGCAAAACTAATACAAATTTTAACAAATGTTCAAAGCAAATCTTTTTTCTTTGAAAAAACAAATCAAAAAACTTAACAGGCTTGCGCCCTTCTACTAAAACGTAAGGAGACTTCGTAGCAAAGCTACTGACATTTTTCTTAACTCCCAACCATTTCCACACGACGTATTCGTTTTGACAGAAACGTGGCTTAATTCAAGCTTTTTCGACACAGAACTTTTTAGTCAAGAGTTCGAAGTTTAAAAAAATACATATTTCTTTTCTTCTGTATCTTTTTGTATTATCAACTGAACTGGTATGTGTAAAGATGATGGTACAGACTAAGACTTTTTTCATTTTAAACGTTTACATTCCTCCAAAAAGTTTGGAGTCTGTTTATAACGATCTCTCCTTGGCATTAGACTATCTTATAAATTTATCCAGCTCTGACACCAATATCTTACTTCTAGGTGATTTTAATTTACCACACATTGACTGGATTCTATCCGAAGACGAATCCTTCCTTGAAGACTCTCCTTCTTCTTCACAAATGGAACTATCCCTTCTCGATAAAATCCTTCTTACTGACTTACAGCAAACAAGCTGTATTACAAACTTAAAAAATCGAATTCTCGATTTAGTCTTTTCTTCCGACGCTATTCGTACTCTTGTTCTAGAATCTAGTTTAGGAATTACTAATATTGACAAATATTACCCTGTTTTGGACATTTTTTTTGACTCAAGAAATCACCTTACTGATCTCAGTAATTCCTTTGATTTCATATATAATTTTGATTTCAGAAGAGTTAATTTCCAGCTGTTGTCTCAAGATTTAACCGTTTCTGGAATTTCTGATACACTAGCATTTTCTAACGTTGACGAAGCAGTTTCAAATTTTTATAGGATCCTTAACTATTGTTTTGAGAAAAAATGTACCCATAAAGAAATCAAGAAAGACAAACTTTAGCCATCCTTGGTACACGAAAGAATTGCGTTTACTGCTTAACAAAAGAAATAAGGCATGGAAAACATATCTCAAGACTCTGTCTCAAATCAACTTCTCTTTTTATGTTGAACTCTTTAACCAATTTAAGTCTCTCTCTAAATTTGTATATGCTTGTTATGATACTGATATGGGCACCTATTTGAAAGAGAACCCTAAACAATTTTGAAATTTTGTAAACCCAAAGAAAAAACCAGATGGCTTTCCAGTTAACTTCATTTACAAGAACCTTTCGTTAGATAAAACTGTTGATATCTTTAACGCTTTCCGCAACAAATTTCCGGGAGTCTTTTGTTAATAGCCCTGAATAAGTTGATGAAGTATATTTTCATAATCTTCACTCCTTTTCGCAAACTAGCTGTAGTCACATACCTGTGCTACAGAGTACGGTATTTAATCTTCTATCCGCGTTGAATTATGACTGCTCAGCCGGTCCCGATGGTATTCCCCCGATAGTACTTAAAAAGTGTAGTAATGCTTTAATTAAACCCCTTACGTTATTATTCAAACTTTCTCTAAAAACAGGCAAATTTCTCAGTATATGGGAGAAGTTATTTCTAACACCAATTTTCAAGAAAGGTAACAAGTCGGATATAAGCAACTACAGGCCCATTGCAAAGCTTTCTTGCATTCCTAAAGTATTTGAACAAGTTGTTTGTGAAAGCGGAGCATATTTTAGTAAAAATATCATTTGCAAACAGCAACATAGTTTTGTGAAAAAAAGATCAACCGTTGCTAATCTCCTCACATTCCCAAACACATATTCAAACGCTTTAGAACAAGGTTATGAAGTTGATTGTGTACACACTGACTTTTCTAAAGCTTTTGACCAACTTAATCACGGAATTACTTTATTTAAGCTTAAGGCCCTTGGTTTTCCACCATTTTTCTTAGCTTGGAACAAGTCATACCTTTAAAACAGATCCTACGAGGTAAAATTTAGAAATTGTCATTCTGAACCTTTTGTTGCTCAAACTGGTGTTCCCCAGGGAAGCCATCTTGGCCCTTTTCTGTTCATCCTGTCTATTTAACGATGTATCGTCATGTCTACGCTCAAGTGAACTTCTCAATTTTGCTGACGATATGAAGATTTTCAAAATAATAAAGTCTTTTACAAGCCGACATTGATAGTTTCACATTTTGGTGTGGGAAAAATAGCCTTTTACTCAGCCCTATAAAATGCCAGACGATAACTTTCACTAAAAAAACTAATCAGTAACGTATTTGACAACTGTAGATCGCAGCAAAAACTGTGTCGTGTCTCCACATTTAAAGAGTTGGGTGTACATTGTTAATAAGGCAAGTTCTTTGCTTGGTTTTATAAAATGCTGGGTAAAGGAGTTCAATGATCCCTATGTTACTCTTTCTTTGTATAATTGCCATGTTCGTCCTCATCTTGAATTTGCTTCCGAGGTATGGACTCCCTATTACGAAATTCATAGAAAACGTATTGAATCAATTCAACATAATTTCATCCGCTTTGCCCTAAAGGGTCTCCCTTGTCAAGATCCTTATGATCTGCTTCCCTATGAACATCGTATTCTACTTCTTCAAATGCAATCTCTCCATCAAAGGCGTGTTAATAATGACTTAGTGCTTTTTCTTCAACTCATTAATGGTGAAATTGATGCGCCTTATTTGCTTTCTAGTGTACATTTGAATTACCCAGGCGGAACTCATTACCTGCGCACATTTGATTTTATACATATTGACTTCCATAGAACTAACTATGGGTAGAATGAAGCCTTAAGTCGAATTAGTATTTTATATAACTTAAACACATCGATAGATTGTTTAGAACCAGTGCTCTACTATCGTAAACGTTCTCATTTTATTTTTTGTTCTGTAACAGTTAAATGTTAATTTTGTTTTGTATTTTGTGGGTGTGTTAGGCTATAATTGTATTACTTTTTACTAACAACTAACACATGCACTTATGATGAACCTCTGATCGTAGTTTGACGCTTGAGTCAGCATAATGCTACAATTGGTTTTCCAGTTCTGCAATAGAAATGTTTTGTCTTAGGAGTACCTTTCAAATACCTTAGAACCGAAATAGCTGAATTCCAATGTTGAACTCTTGGATCTTGATGAAACTGTGAAAGAGTATTCACTGTATACGCTATATCTGGTCTACTGTACGTAGAAAGATGAAGTAAGCTGCCAATGAGTTCTTGATATGACTTTTGGTTGACGGGTTTAGTTTCTCCCTGAATTTCAGGTTCTTTTTGGAGTTTTGTTTTGGGTGGTAACGGTAATGTTCGTAGCTTGCAGTTCGTGACATAATTTTTTGGAATTAAGCTCTTGATATAACTTGACTGGCTGATCGATAAAGTTCCTTTTTTACGATGTCTTGAAATCTCCAGTCCTATGGTTAAGGTGGGTTCACCCATGTCCCTAATATCAAAAAATTGTTCAAGATGCTGTTTGAAATTTACAAAATCGGATTGGCTATTTGTTGCCACAATTAAGTCATCAATATATTATGCAGTAATTAAAGTGAAAACACCGTTTTGTTTTTTGAAATAAATGCATTGGTCATAGTTTGAATTTATATAGCCGATTTCTTGAAGTTTGCTATCAAGTTTCTTGTTCCATTGATGGCCAGATTGTTTTTATCCATAAATTGAGTTTTTAAGCTTACAGACCTTTGATTTGTCATTTACAAAACCTGCAGGCTGTTCCATGAAATTTTTCTAGTCCAAGTCTCCATTTAAAAATGCGGTTGATACATCTATGTATGTGGTAAAGATCTAGGTCATGTTCCGTAGCAATAGCATAGAGCATACGGATAGAGCTTATCTCAGCAACTGGAGCAAATGTGTCAAAATAATCAACACCATACAGTTGAGAATAGCCTTTAGCTACTAACCTAGCTTTCCTTCTTTCGATGGTTCCATCCGACCTTCTCTTAGTCTTGAATACCCATCGGCATCCAATCACGTTTTTATCCTTGGGACGATCTACAATCTTCCAGGTTTCCTTTGTATGTAAAAAATCTATTTCGATTTTCATGGCTTCTTTCCATTCGTCAATATTTAAAGAATTTTCAACTTCTTTTAGGGTTTTAGGATCATCGTCTTTTGATTGGTCTGACAAATATGATTTCTCTTTATAGTTGTGAATAGGAACGATGCGTTTGGGTCTGGGGTTTGAGTTCTTTCTTAAGTTCTTTCCCCTTTTTTGAGTTTGGAATTTCTTCAACATCGAATTTGTTTACATCTTGGTCAACTAGGGCTTCCTCAAAGTTTTCAGAGTCTGAAGTTTATTCTTGCCTATCATTTTTTGTTGGTACCTCTTTCGTTTTTTCATTTTCAATCTCGGTTCCTTCTTTATCAGCTCCACCATCATCATCAAGGAAATCTGACTTTTTCTCAGGCTTCTTAGCTTCTGTCGATCGTGGTTCTTCGTTTATCCATTCAAAATCAACGTATTTTGACAACTTTTTGTTTTCTTTATTTTCTATAAATTCAACGTCTCTAGTTATAATCACCGATCTTGTACCCATTTTCCAAAGCCTATACGCTTTCGCATCGTGACAATATCCTATCAAAACAAATTCATCACTTCTGGCATTGAATTTTTTTTGGTTTCCAGATTTATTTAAAGCGAATGCCCGTGAAACTATCTCTTTAAAGTACAAAACATCGGGAATCTTTGATGACCATAACTCTTCTATGGGGTTCTGTTGTGATTTTCTGTAGTTGGACAACGGTTGCGAATGTGAGTTGAGGTTACAACTAGTTCAGCCCATAAAAAATCTGGCAAATTCGCTTTGATTTTCAAACATCTAGCCATTTCGACAAGTGTGCGGTGGGCACGTTCAAAAACACCATTTTACTGTGGTGTATACGGTGAACTAAATTCTTGTTTGATGCCATTCGATTCACACAACTCTCTAAAAGCACGACTAGTGTATTCTGATCTATTATCAGATCTTATTTGCTTAATTTTGGAATTTAATTGATTTTCGACAAGTTTTTTTAAATAAAATAAATTTGTCTATCATTCCGGACTTTTTTCGCAATGTATTGAGTCGAAAATCAATTTTTACCAACTTTTGTTAATTTATTTTCGGTTTTAATTTTTTGTAAAAAAAAACTGTAAATTCGATTTTTCTTAAAATATGTTCTAATATGGAAAACAATATTTCTTATAAGTAAAAATTAGTTTGAAGCTACTATTTCAAATTTTAAAAAATATATTTAAATCGAAAATCATTTTTTACGAACTTTTGTTAATTTGTTTGCGGTTTTTAATTTTTTATAAGAAAAACTGTCAATTCGATTTTTTTCAAAATTTTACTGAACGTTGACAACAATTTTTTTTGAAAGATAAAAGTAGTTTAAAACCAATATCTGCAATTTTTGAAAAGATATTTGAGTCGAAAATCAATTTTTACCAAGTCTTATACATTTTTTTTAGGTTTTTATTTTTTGTAAAAAACTGTCAATTCGATCTTTCTCAACATTTTTCGGAATGTTAAAAACAATATTTATTATAAGATAAAATAAGTTTGAAGCCTAAATTCCAAGTTTTTGAAAAGATATTTGAATCGATATTCAATTTCTACCAACTTTGAGTAATGTCTTTTTTAGATTTTTATTTTTTATAAAAATAAAACTGTCAATTCGATTTTTCTCAAAATGTTATCAGATGTCAAAAACACTATTCTTCGTTGCACAAAATTGTTTTGTATTCGTAAAATGTTTGAAGTGACAAATTTCTTTTTTAATTTTTTTGATTTTCAAAATATATACTTCTTTGATATCACGTGAAAAGAAACCACCTACGCAATTTTCTTGAGAGCCCTTGCTGCATCTTTCTGCCTTATTATCTGTAAAAAAAAATGTATTTGATGTCAATATCTCCACTGGTTCTTGAGCTATTGGCGACGAAAAAAACGTCGAGAACGTACGTACACATGCACGCACAGACATCTTTCTAAAAATCTTTTATTTCGACTCTAGTGACCTTGCAACGTCGAGAAATGTCAAAATTTTCAATTTGAAAAATCGGACCCATTACAACAAATTCTTATCGGAACGAACACCTACAAACTTTGGAGGCAAGACAAATCGACAGACGGGATGGGAAGTTATCATTGTGGGTCGCATCCCAGTCTCTTTTTAATTTTACAAATCGAATTCCAACGGAAATTTTTTAAATTGTGTGTTTGGAAATTTAGAAAACAAATTAATTTCTGCTCATTTTGTTTTTGTAACATCTGATTTGATTACAGCTCCTTAGTTCCGAGTAACTTATCTAATATCATTATACACAAAGCTATTTTAGCAATTTCAGATATCAAGTTTGACATTAAGAGATTGGTTATGTTTGATTTGAATAATGGCATTATAAAAGAACTCTATCGTCAAAAGTACAATTCGTCATCTGTTTCTATTTATGTAAGAATAATATTACTTGCTCTATAAAATTATTTCACGAAATTGTCAAACATTAATTCCTCTGTTTTACCTCCAATCATAATAAATACATTTTTTGATAATATAAAAATATATAAACAACTTGATATGCGGACACGGACACATAAAGTTGTTATAAAAAGAGACATTTTTACAATGTCAAGTGGAGTTCTTTATTTTGTTGTACAGTTTTATTATAAAATTTAAGACCTAAACCATGCATGTTAACTAACAATCGATCTTTTGCCATCATTCCATAAAAGTTTTGACATTTTACATTCTCTTCGACAATAGGTATAAAGGTATGCTTATAAAAGTATTCGTATATATGAAAAGTTAATTCCATGTTATCTAACATTTAAAGGAAATTCCCACCGGTAATGGCGTCAGCTAATAATCAACCGAGCACGTCCTATTTTCTTTTTTCATTCAACAAAAAAGAAAATGAAGAAACTATTCACTCCCATAAACTATCAAACTCAACAAGAGGTAGCTTTTTGTAATAACATTAGCTAATCTAAAAGACGTAAATATTCAAATAGGCAAAGTGGGCCTGGGCACCCGACCCGACCCGACCGTCGGGCAATAACTGTCGCCCCGTGATGTCAAATAATAAAATAAGTCATTAACACGAAAGAAATATGTTCCGTTTACTTACTTTATTCCTTTTTTTTTATTTTTATTTTTAACTGAGCAGAGCACACTCCCATGTCCATGTCCCAACACCAACTCCCAGGACCCAGGACCCAGTCCCAGAGTCTTCATTTTCCAAGTAAATTAAACAAAAATGAAGCAAAACTTTACTACAAATAAAAATATGAAAGCAACGAAAACAAAATTTACAGAAAAATACAAAAATACTTTAACCACATCGACGACGTACTCAACAAAAATATTTCTAACAAGCGCAAGGATTTGATAAGCAGAACGAAGGACGATGAAGAATAAATCTTACTACTTGGTCGTATGCAGTTGCTGATGCATCTAAATTTAAAGAAAACAAAGAATTGTTGAAAATGTGTTTATTTGTTTGTAATGGTAGAATGAAATAATATTTTCTTCAATAATGATTTAAGGTAAACGTTTATGTAGTGAAAGTTACGGACGCAATTAATCAATGTTACGTTACAACAGGAAGAAATTACTTATCCCATATACTTGGAAATATTCCTGTTTTTAGAGAAAGTTTGAATAAGAACGTAAGGGGTTCAACTAAAGCTTTACTACACTTTTTTAATACTATCGGGGGAATACTATCGGGATCGGCTGAGCAGTCATCATTCAATGCGGATAAAAGATCAAGGACCGTACTCTGTAGCACAGGGATGTAACAACAGCTATTCACGGAAATTTGTTGTGAAGCTTACTGGAAAGACATCTGATTTTTTCTTTGAGTTTACAAGTTTCCAAAATTTGTTAGGATTCTCTTTCAAAGAGGTGCCCATATCAGTAACAGTTAGCATACACAAAATAAGAAAGAGACTTAAATTGGTTAAAGAGTTCAATATAAAAAGTTGATTGGAGACAGAGTTTGGAGATAAGTTTTCCATGCCTTATTTCTTTTGTTTCGAAGTAAACGCAATTCTTTCGTGTACCAAGGGTGGTTAAAGTTAGTATTTCTTGATTTCTTCGAGGTTACATTTTCTTTTAAACAATAGTTAATAAGGATGTTATAAAAAGTTTAAACTGCTTCGTCAATGTTAGAAAATGATAATGTATCAGCAATTTCAGAAATGATTAAATATTCAAACAACAGCTGGAAATTAGCTCTTCTGAAATCTGAAACCTAAGTAGCGTTCTTCCTCTACTGCGCCGTCCCTCGGGATTGGATTCGAACACCTTCCGGGCTGGAACGTTGATGTCCATTAGCTCTACATGAAATAGCCATCTAAGCCGTTGGACTTTAATTCTGCTAGCTAGGTCAGTGCCACTGTACACCCCGTACGTTTTGTCTAAGACGTCATTGTTCATTGTGCTTTTTGATGACAGCATATATTGGTCTTGCCCTCATTGACCACTAAACCCATCTTCTTCGCTTCTGTAGCAATGCTCAAAAACGTTCCACTGACATCCCGCTTTTATCTTCCAATTATGTCAATATCATCTACGTCCCTGAGTAATTGGATGGAATTTTGGAAGATTTTGCCTCTAGTGTTGACGGTTGCACAATTTTTTCCAGAACGATGTTGAAGAACTCGCATGACAGTGCATCGCCTTGTCTAAAAACTTTTTTGGCATCAAATGCATCGGTGAGATCTTTTCTGATCTTGATAGAGCAGCGTGCATTCTCTATCGTCATTCTGCACAAACGGATAAGTTTGACAGGTATGCCAAAACTAGACATTGCTCTGTAGAGCTCTTCACTATAGATGCTGTCATACGCGGCTTTAAAATCGATAAAGAGGTGGTGGGTATCGATTTGAAGTTCCTGGGTTTATCCCAGATCTGCCGTAGTGTGAATATTTGGTCGATAGTGGACTTTCCTAGTCTGAAGCCACACTGATAAGGACCAATCAGGTTGTTGACGAATGGCTTCAGACGTTCACATAATACGTCAGAGAGGATTTTATACGCAATGTTAAGGAGACTGATGCCTCTGTAGTTGGCGCAGTTAAGAGGGTCTCCTTTCTTATGTATCGGGCACACTATGCTGAGTTTTTACTCATCGGGCATGCTTTTTCCGACCATATTTTGCAGATAAGTTGGTGCATGCTCCGTGCCAAGTCGGTGCCTGCTGCTTTGAATAGTTCGGCAGCGATGCCGTCAGCTCCAGCAGCTTTGTTTGACTTAAGTTTAGATATAGCTATCTTCACTTCGTCGAAGTCGGTTAAGAGGAATTGTTGATCTGCGTCGCCTTGGGTGATTGATTGACATAGACTGCGGTTCTACTACGATGTTTCCCTGATCGTCCTTACAGGCTTCGGTTCGTGGCTGAGAGGTTTCTTTACCTTTTGGTAAAATTTACGAACCTCATTCCTTTTGTGACATCTCTCTATCTCCTCGATCGTGCGCTTCTCAAGCTCTCTTTTTTCCATCTAAGAAGCCGGTGTTCCTCTCTCCTCTCGTAGAGCTCGCAAGCAGCTCTGGTCCTTCTGTACAGAGGTTATTAGAGACTCGACCGTAAAAGGACATGGCAATCTCTCCGAATGTAGCCGTCTAACGTCGAAACTTCTCACAGCACTTCTTTGTTTTGTCTTGGATCGGGATATCCGTCGCCGTACCTTAGCAACAACGAGGTAGTGGTCCTAATCAATGTTGGCCCCTCAAAATGTTCGGACATCGTGTATACTGGAAAAGTGTAGTGCATCTCAATGTGGTCAATCTGGTCGCAAGTTGATTGATCAGGAGATTGCCATGTCCCCTTGTGGATATTGAGATGTTTGAACCACGGATTAGCTACCAGAACGTCTCACCCGCAGCGAAATCGATCAGCCTGAGTCCGTTGTCGGAGTGCTTTCGTGCAGGCTGTATTTCCCGATTATGCCACCAAAGATGTCTTCTCTTTCCAACTTGGTGTTAGAATCTATTTAGACAATTTTAATGTCATAGCCAGGGCACTGTTCTCATGTCTTGTCCAAGAGCTCGAAGAATATGTCTTTGGTGTCTTCATCTTTCTCCTCTGTTGGGGCATGCGCACATATAAGGCATATGTTGGCGAATTTAGCCTTGATGCGGATTGTCGTGATGCGCTCGCCCACACTGTTGAAACTCAAGACTTTTTCCCTGAGTCTAATTCCAACAACAAATCCACACCCAAATAGACGGTGTCTCTGTTTTCGGTACTAGTCCCCGTAGTATACATCGCAGTCTTTTAGTTTGCGTTTGCCCGGTCCATCCCATCGCACTTCTTGGATGGTGGTAATATCTGCCTTGCAGCAATTTAGGGCTTCCGCTAATTGTTCGGTTGCACGTGGTCTTTTAAAGGACCTAACATTCCACGTAAAGATCCTAAGTTCGTTGTCCTTATTTGATATTTCGTTTGCTTGGGTTGTTGGTGCTTCGCAACTAAAGTTATTTTTTACGTGGTCACGAAGTCACACCGACGCGACGGCACAACCCCCAACCTGGATTGCCAGATCCTTAGTATAACTCCAAAGACGGGGAGCCGGATAAACCGCTCCTTACAAGCCTGGGATCGTAATATGGCGAAGAAAACCTCTATAAGGTGTTCACTACGTAGTTCAACCTTACTGGAACTGTAGACGCCACCGTTGATTCCATCTCGAGAATTCGTCCGCTGCCGTCTGGATGGGGAAGGGTACTATTACTTAAAGTCAATTCAAATTTATTTTCGACTCAAATATCTTTTTAAAATTTCAAAATATTGGCTTGAATTGTTTTCAACATTCAGTACAATTTTTTATTAAAATGCAACTTTTAGTTTTTTCATAAAAATCTACAAAATACAGAACGTAAAATTGGTAAAAATTGATGTTCATTTCTCGAACCCTCGTGAACAATAGAAGATGTTGATTTCAAACTTATTTTATTCATCGAATTTGTATTTGTTTATACAAGAAATAAAAATTCTTAAGAATCACTGTAAAATTGGTTTTCGCCTTAAAGTCTCATTACAAAAATTAATTTCGAAATCAAACTATTTATATGTAAAATAATGTTGGTAATTTTAAAAATTTTAACTGACAACTTTTTTAACCCAACACGAAATCCTACAAACTTTTAATTGATACAAATCGATGGGAAGTTATCAGTGTGGTTCACATCCCAGATTCTTTTTTGGATTCTAATCGTCAGTTGAAGAAAGAGATAACTGTGATGAAGATCTATTAATTTTAGGACCGTTTGGAAATTCAAATGCGACAACTTGTCGAAATGTTGATGCTACATTTACCTTAGAGCAACCTCTCTGGTGCTGTTGCCGTTTTTCTTCCACTTTGTTTTCGTTTGGACCGTTCTGGTTGTTTGTTATTAAGACAAAGTACTGCTAAACTCCGTCTTTGTAACATTTTTCTTCGTAGAACCGAACAAACTCCTAAGTAGTTTTCTTATCATCGGCAATGGAATGTGTCGATCCTAGGTGGTTTATAACTAGTATTAACTAAAATCCCAAGACTCGTAGAGTTTGCAATCGAATTATTGACTGCGATAATGAAACATGTGAATGTGACGCCTTGAGTTGCTTAGTTCATTTAAACGTTTATGACAGAAATATGGAAGTCGTTTCGTATTTGGATGGACACCGTGCTTTGGTTTTACTCTTGCCAGCGGCGCGGTATCGCTAAATTTTTATTCTAATTCTTTGATATGTAGATGATCGTTGAATTCTTCGTGTTCCGCGGCTCTAGTGTGATTGTCCAAGTATACTGTCTTCAGAAAAAATTCATCAGTATTTTTTTCCTAAATTACATCTCATTGAGCGTGTCTGTTGCAAGAATTTGTAAGGCTTGCGAAGTTTTCTCCAAATCTGATCGGTGAACTCTTCTTTTATGTCTAGCAAATCTAAAGAGAACTTCCCATCACCATTGATGTCCTAATTTTGTTCCAGATCAAATTAATCCACCGAATTATGGTAGTTTTGGTGAGAACTGGCGAAAATCTATTTGTTGAAGTCTTCTCAGCGACTAGATATGAAAATTTGTTTCTTATTTGGCAATTATTGACTTCCCTTACGAAGTTATTGTAATCATTCCGATTCGTCGAATGGAAGATTTTGAAATTTCTAGATGTTTCAATGTCCTTAGAGTATAAATAAAAGAAATTTATAAGAAAGGCTTGTCGTGATATAGCGCAACCTGATCATAACTTCTTTGCAATATCTTAATTTATTTATTTTAAATCCGTCAGAATTTCTTCAAGTACTCATCGGATTACATGAGTCTTTAGTCTTATTTTCTGCCAAATTTATGCTGCTTGAATTGATCTGTCCTTAAAAATTATTGACTCTTCACTATTTTTAGGTCTAAAGTTGTTCTTGAATGGGTTTCTTCCGTTTAGTTTGGGACAACTCTGAGGAATTCAAGTTTATAAATTAAGAATTTTAGTTGAATGCAGATTCAATCTCTATGTTTGAACTTTTGAAGAGCTATCTTTGAAACACTTTTGACCTTTAATTCTATCACAAAACCGTGGTTTTCTCTGCGAACAACAGACGCAACACACTCCAGAATACAGGACATCCTTATACAATAAAACAACAAAAATGTCCTCCATCATTCTTATAAAAATATTTTTTTTTATTTTCTTCAATCTTGATAAGTTTTTCTTTCTAGTTGTTCTATGAATCCATAAATTACCCTTAAAGCACCTATACGGAAAGTTATAGAGGAAAGGAAACAAACCGTGGAGCCGTCAACGAATAACTACCGCCCCCACATCCGTATCATCAGAATATACCCGTTGTACCAAGGCGGCCTTTATGGTCTGCCGTCATGATAGTAGTTGCTATTTGAAGACTCCTTATTTTTCTTTTTATTATTTCAAAGCTGTGTTATATTGTGTTGGAATGTGGCTGCTTACATAATTTGATATTTATTTTTGTTGTGTTGTTTTTATTTTTATATTTTTAATGGAGAGGGTACACTATCTTGGGTGGATTTATGTCTCAATTTTCCGACCATTGTCGTGAGACATTAATTTTAAAATTATGCTTGAATTTCGGGTTAGCGAGCTGAAAAACAAAACGACACTGTATGCTATAGTGGTGGGTATATAATATACATTTGTCCCACGCCCATTTAGTCACCCTACACCCATCGTCGTCGTCGTATCGCGGACCACATTCCACACCCTGGACTGTCTTTACTTCTGAAGAGATTGTTGGTAGATATGTTTTTTGTTTTGTATTTTCCAATAAAAGTCTCATACAATTTGTGCACGTGTTCTATGGAATTGGAAACACGAGTATCTAACAAGGATTCAGTTGTTAAGTAAGTATTTTTCTTACACAACAAAATTCCAACCTTAACAAAAAAAACTCCCACGTGGAGCTGGTTAAGAAAGTTTTTATATAAAACCTTAGAAGGTGTCGAAATTAAGTTAGCTTAGGCGCAAAAGGTAGACACGTTAAGGTGTGTACATCTAAAAAGTAATGTATGTCGTAAAAAGATGTTAGAGTGCAAACAATTAGGATTTTTTTTATTATAATCTACTTTAAAAACTTTGAAAAAATGTTAATCTTAAAAAACGGCCAACAAAAAAATACAAATTTATAAAAAAAACTTTATGTTTTAAGGGTATGGAGTTGAGCGTATTAGTCAAAAGAATTATGCCAAAAAATAAAAAAAAACGTACTGCTTTATGTTTGTCATGCAAAGTCCACAAAAACTATGAAAGGTTGTATTTTTTTTACTTATTCAAATATTTCTTTTTTATATAAAAGCAAAGGCAGGCTTTGATTTTCTAAAAGAAAAGCTGGAGTCTAAAGTCCATTTTTTCTTCCAAATATTCACAATTGCACAACAACATATAGGTATAACTTTACATCGGTTACAAAATCTTCTCTGCCAAAATCTGTGAACGTCTAAAGCCCATCGTCAACAACTAGGTCCTTTTAAGTGTGGTTTTAGACCCAGTCCACAGTCGATCAAATACTCACATTACGACAGATCTTGGAAAAACCCAAGAACATTAAATTGCCACCCAGCATTTCTTCGTCGATTTCAAGCCGCATATGACAACATCTTCACGGAAGAGCTGTATAGAGCCATGTCTGACTTTGTCTACCTAGGCTCCACTATGAACACAGAAAACAACAAACGAAGAATTATTCTTGCTAACCACTGTTTCCTGAGCTTAGAAAGCAATTGAGTAGTAAAGCTAGGGAAGACCCTTTTCATCCCCGTCCTGTTATACGTATATGTTATGCAGAAGCATGGGCTATGACAAAACCTGATGAAAGCATTTCAGATCGTTTCGAGAGAAAAGTTCTTCGTGTCACCTACTGGAGGAGAAGATGGAACGATGAGCTGTACGTAGACTTAGTCATAAGTTTAAAAGCCCAACGACTAAGATCGCTGGCTCCAATAGAGCGCATGGAAACCAACGCTCCGGACGAAAAATCTTCGAATCCACACCCAGAGGACAGCGCAATAGAAGAAGACCGCAGATCAGGTGGCGCGCACAAGTGAAGAGTCACCCCAGTCAACTTCGAGAGCGAAGCTGAATACATCTAGCTAGGGACCGAGCTAGATAAAAACGTTTCTTGAGTGAGGCCATAGTTCACACAGGACTGTAGAGCCACCTTACATAAGCAAATAAGCCAAAATCGTTTAGAATAATTTTGGTTTGGTATCACGTCACAGTATATAATATAAAATTCAATTCAAGTCGCAACTTTCTGTATTATTATCTCTTTAGCAACATTTATTTAAAGTCAATATCTTAAGTGGTACGTACACACGCACGCACTCACATCTCTCTTTAAATCTTTTATTTGTACTCTATGACTCAAAAACGTCGAGAAATGTTAAAATTTTCAACAATAAAAAGCGGATAGATTACAGTTACTTCCAATTGAAAGTTAACAAAATAACATATGTTAAGTTTTAAATTCTCAACAGTATACCAAGTCAAAATAAAACTTCAAAAAATTATTAATTTACCCATTTTAAAAAAATAGCATCAAGTCAAATGCCTAATAATTACATTTTAAACATTTAAAAAAAAAATGGCATAAGAACAAAAAAGTTGAATCTTTCAGGGTGTTTTTTGCATAAATTTGAAATAGTCCACACCAAATACAATGTAAGAATATTTCAGTGCCTAAATCTGTCTCATTGTCTGTCATTCTAGAGGAGGAACTTATCCAACGCCTCATGAACCCGCAACCCTGACTCGTTAATGCTTAAAGGGGCCTCTGTTTCTGAACAACATTAGTCTGTTGTCTGTCCCTAAACATGGGAAATCCGGCTCAATAGACCAATGTTTGTGTCACTGGTTAAAGATTAAAATTCTTCTTTTTTGATTTAAATAAAATTCGATTGCTTAATCGTTATAAAATGTACACTTTATTAAATTATATGTGTAGCTTGAAAGTTCGAGAACGAATGAATGACCTTTTCTCTTACTACCAAGGTTATAAGATGATTTGCCCAGTTAAAAAATTTAATATAATTGAATAAATAAATAATTGATGTGCCTCGCCGGGCCTTGAAGCGACGAAAAGCTGCCAAAAAAGATTGTGTTGTCATATCTGAAACTGTTTCCAGATGAATAGCCTTTGTAGCCAAACAAATAAAAATGGCAAAATAGCCTTTGAAGGTTTTAGCTCCTCTTCCTTATATAGGGCCGGCATAATCTATTCCGATCTGGAGATTCTTACCCGTGGTGCTGGAAGGCTTCACATGAGTTGCTGCAAATTAATGTTTTTGATACCGAAAGCATATTGGGCATTTATGGATATATCTCCTGACGTACGGTTTCATACCCATAATCCAATAAGACATACGGATGTATGCTGTTTCCTCCGTGTAGAGTTTTGTTGTAAGCTTCTCGCATCGCAAGCTCCGAAAAATGGTAGTTAGGTTTCAAAATGATCGGATGCTGCTGGTTGTACAGAAGAAACGTGTTTTGCAGTCGACCACCAATGCGTAGGATACCATTACCATCCTTTGTTGCACCTTTACTATCGGATTCATCCAGTTCTTCGGTGAACATGAGTCTTTGTACAGCTTTGTGTACCAATAAGGCTGCACATTGCAGTTCCTCTGGTCTGAGTTCTCCAGAAAATCTTGTTGTCTTCCTTCTTTTTGCAAGTACATTGCTTTTGAACCGACAACGAAAGGCAATTGCCCTTATGGTTTTGGATAATCGTGAACATGGCAATATACTTTTGTTTATAAGATCGTCTGCTGCGTCGTTATTTGCAAAGGTACATTGCCTTTTCTCTGCTCGTTTTTCTATTTCAATGTTGAGTGAAGATTATTGTTCGGGAACTTAAAAATTCCATTTTTCTCGCAAGAATGAAGGTCCGATCCACCATAGTTCTTGTGTTTCTAGTGTTGAGGGTGAGATGTCTCTGGATGCTAGATCAGCTGGATTATGCTTGTTAGCCGTTAAATTTCAGCAACTCCGTTGCTTAAGAATGTCGTCCATTTTGACCAAGCATATAATTTTGTATCGGGATAATCGAAAACATCCTTAGTGTAGTTCAGAAGAGACGCAAGTAATGTAGCTCCACAGAGTTCAAGCCATGGAAGGCTCACAGTTTTCAATGGAGCTACGTTTGTTTTGGATAAAAGTAGATGCATATGGATATTGTCACAGCTGTCGAGCACACGTATGAAATCTACTGCTCCATATGCCTTCTCCGACGCATCGCTGAAGCCAAGTTTTGATCCACCTTGGGATCTGTATGTTTAGAATATCAGGCAGTTCTTTTCGGAAAGCTTGCCATTAATCTCTTATGTCTGAAGGAATTGGTTGATCCCAGTCAGTTCCTCGGCGCCATAACTTCTGCATCATGATCTTAGCTTTGATCACGCATGGTGCTATCGAGCCAAGTGGATCGAAAAGCTTGGCAATTGAAAATAATATAGTCCTTTTTGTGAGTTCTTCGGTGTCGTTTTGTACATTCTGAAAAGAAAAGATATCATCCCCTGGATGCCAGCTTATGCCCAATGTTTTTACAAGATCGGTTGATCCAAAAGGCAATTCAAAGCTGATCTCACAATCATTTTTGTGGAACACGCTACAATGATTGGGAAGGCGGAATGAGAGACTTAATTTCAGTCGTTCAGAGTACACACCTCCACCAACCCCTTCTTTGGTTTGGATTGATTCATCCTCCAAGAATGTCCTATCCTCCCAAAAAGATCTGGTAGGTATAGAAATCTGGAAGTTTCTGTCGAATTGTAGTTGGGGGATGGTGTAGTCTGTGTGCTTTGGAATTGATTCTAAGTACCTTAGAATTACGGAGTGGCCAATGTTGTTGTTAGTCCACTGTGACGAAGCATTGAGGCGAATAGCAGAGCTTGCAGCTATTTGTTTGCTAAATATGTCAAGAGGTGTAAGGTAGAGCAAGGTGTCCAGTGCCGCAGACGAGGTCGTTCCAAGCAATCCCCTTATACCTAGGCAAGCTGAACGTTGGACTTTATTTAACTTATCCTTGTTTATACCTTTCTCTAAAGCAGTCCACCATACTGCCACACCGTACGTTAAAATCGGTCTGATTACCGATGTGTATAGCCAATGCGTGATTCTGGGTTGTAAACCCCATTTATTACCAATAGCTTTTTTGCAAGAAAAGATAGCTACAGTAGCTTTTTGGACTCTTTCCTGTACGTTGCGTTTCCCATTTAGTTTTTTGTCTAAGACAAGACCTAGGTATTTAGCCTCGTCTGAAAATTTTAATTGGATTCCTTTAATATAAGGAGGGTTGACAAATGGAATTTTGTATCTCCTCGAAAATAAGAACAGATCGGTTTTGTGTGGGTTAACACACAGTCCACACCGATCAGCCCAAAGTATTAGTCTGTCTAAGGCATTTTGTAAGAGTTCTTTTAGGATATTAAGATGCTTTCCTGAAACTGCTACAGCAACGTCGTCCGCATAGGCTTTTACTCTGAAACCAGACTAGTAAGGATTTCATTCACTACTAGGTTATAGTAGCGGTGTCCCTCTACTAACGAATCGTCTACTAGAAGAGTTGGCCAGTTTCGAGTTAATTATTCTGCTAGTAAGCATTAAATGAATTAAATCCCGAAGCGAACTCTCTACATTTAGAGATGTTGTTAAAGGCACCTTCGATGTCAAGGAAAGCAACCATAGTGAACTCTTTATGATGAAGGGAATATATGACGGCTCGTACTAAAGTGTGTAACGCTGTTTCCACCGATTTACCTTTGCGGTAGGCATGATGAGACGAAGACAGAAGTCTTGCTCTTAAATGGATATCAATCAATCTTTCCAAGGTCATAAGAAGGAATGATGATAGACTTATAGGTCGTAGATCTTTAGGATTGACTTGCGAGCATTTACCTGCTTTAGGTATAAAAACAATTTTAACTTCTCTCCATGCCGAAGGAACATGGACCAGGTAAAGACAGTTGGTAAAAAATGCCTCACGGATTGGTGCCATTATGTCAGAAGTCTTTTGTAACTCGGCTGGTATTATTCCATCTGGTCCTGCAGCTTTAAATGGTTTGAAGCTGTTGAGAGCCCATTGTAGCTTTTCCTTTGTGATTAGACCTTGTGGATGTGTTGAATTTGAACTTGAACGTATAAAACTGTTGAAAGTTTCGGTAAGAGAACTACCAGGAAAGTGAGTGTCCAATAGTAAGTTCAGCGATTCATTACTTGAGTTTGTCCAGGAGCCGTCTGTATTTTTCAAGCAGGTTGGCATAGCTGGATTAGTTGAAAGAATTTTCCGTAACCTAGAGGCTTCATAAGTTTCTTCTATCATGCCACAGAAGGGTCACCAAGAAGATCGCTTGGATTTCCTTAGTGCCTTCTTGTAGATTTTTAGGGATTCTTTGTAAGAGTCCCAGTGAGAGGACAGTCTTGCGGCTTTGGCCCTGTTGAAAAGTTTCCTGCATTCTTTCCTGAGCGAGTCAAGCTCTGAGGTTCACCATTGTGGTTTCCTCTTATGTGTATAAGTCCACAAGCAATTTCCAGCGATTTGTTCATAGCTGAGGTAAGGTCATTGACGCAAGTTCATTAGCGTTAGAGGAAGGACTAGATAGTCCAGGTTCTAGTAAACTGTGTAATGAGTTCCTGTATGAAGTCCAGTCAGTTTTCCGATAGTTTCGAGAAGTCAATGGACTCGGGTTATCATCCACATTTATATTGAACTGGATATATCTATGATTAGGGAACAAGTGTTCTTTGGATACTTTCCAGTCCAAGATCATATGGTGTATAGCATCTGAGACAAGAGTTATGTCTAAGACTTCTTGTCGTTTCCAACATTACTTATAAAAGGTTAGTACCAAGAATATAATCAAAAAGATACTCACCTCTGTCGTTGGTATTCATGCTGCCCCATACAGTATGATGAGCGTTAGCACCACTCCAATAATAAACCTTTCCGCTTCAGCGACGACTTTCTCCACGGTTTTTAAAGGGAGAGGGCCAACAAACTTCCTTCGGTTGTTTCCAGCCTAGCTACGGTGGTATCTTTGGCACTGAAACGATGGAGTAAAAATACATTAATGTTGTACATTGAGTCCTCCCTGATTTGATACAGCGAACTCATTTTTAAATATAAATATATAAAATATATTAAGACAAACTGGTAAAGAAATATTTCCTTTATAAAAGCTAGCCGGGCCCATTCCCTTTGTTAGGGAAAATAAAACAAAGTAGGTAATTCTTCGTGAACTGTTTAATTAAGAGGCTATCGAGAGACTTAAAAACTAAGTTTACATCTTTTGATTTCATGATTATATAAAGTATTCGTAGGTAAAGAATAATAATAATCCAGTAAAGTTTAACTAAACGTAAGGTAAAAATTTAAAGCAAGTTTACAAATTAGTTAATCAATTGATATATACACAAATTCAATTTTGTATCCAACACTTCACTTTAAATAATATCATTTAAAACTAAAATGCTATAGTTTTTAGTTCGTAAAATATTGGAGTAAACCAATTTTTCACTTTGTGAAAACTTTTTTAAGTTCTGTTTTAAGACCAATCAAATATAGAACAACGTCTTCTGGGTCAGCTAGTATTAAAAAAGAACAACATCCATAACATCTTTCTTTTATATACATACTCGTACATTATCAAAGTATTTTAAATGCAATTATATTAACAGCTCTGTTGGATGAAGAATGATGAACGAACTCATTTTTGCGACAATTTTCCGAAATATAAGAGAAAATACATTTTGCTTTGATTGTTGACGTTTAATTTTGTATTTTTTTATTTTCAACTCAGAGTTGATCGAAGTACTTTTTGATGATACTATTCAAACCCAAACACGTAAGAAAAAGAATGCTTTTTATCACAGGATGTTGTTGTGGGTACAAATAGAAACACAGGAGTAAAAAGATACATATTGGGATATTGGAACAATGTATGAGGCCCAAGGATGAATATAAACTCTCATGTAACGACAATTCACTTTAAATGAGTGTTCTGTGGGTAAAAGTTCATAAAAAATGATTTTACGAATCGTATTCTATAAAAAGTCCCACATCTACCTATACCTAACAACTGAACCTGAAGACGTGATGAAGAATGAATGGTAGGTAGGTAAGGTATAGCAGGTACGAGCTATTCTTTTTTTTCGAAAATTTTGACAGCAGTTACTCACAAGGGAAAATAAACTGCCATCAGTTCAATGTTTCCAAAGCTTCTAGTGTATAGATGATGGTTACAGGTATGGGATAGGAAAGGTATAGGTAGGTATAGAAAACCTTTAGCTTTCAAAGTCATCGTCAACATCGTTGTCGTTGAGAAACCATTTGACTTTATGTAGCAAATAATGACTTTGTGGTGATTCTGTTTCAGGATACATTATACTCGAATGGCAAAGAAAGAAATCAATGGCTTGGGTTGAGGATATTGTTTAACTGGCTTTTTTGCAATGACTCTTTTTTATTTGGTAAATTGCAGGAACTATTTTCTTTTTGCCTACGAATGCCATCCGACCCGCACCTTTCTCGGAACGTACGAGCATATGAAGAGGATGAAAAGTAAATGTCTTTGTTGATGTCTATTTGAGTTGAAGGATGATTTGTTGATATTGATTTTTTCCAAGAGGAATATTTTTTAGCTGAATTTAGCTTTTTATTTACAAACGTATGTAGGTATACATTCCACAAAAATTAAATCTCATATTAAATTTGTTTTTCTTGGTACTGTTACTGCGACTTCTAGTACCGAAAAATAATACACAGATAAATAAAATACGATGCTGAGCATAAGTGAAGGAACTATTACTATTTTCATAAAAACTGAAAAAAATGCTTGTATTAAACGTAGTCGAAAAAGTAAATTTTAAATTATTTATGAAGTACTAAGTAGTAAGGAAGTTAATTTTAAAAATTATTTTTCTGTCACTAATGAAGTTAACTTGAAGAAAAACGCCATTTTTTCAATCTTTATTTAACTATAACTAAAAAACTTACTTACTAACTAAAAGTGGAGCTTAAGTCCGGGGCGGACCTGGGCCTCAACCAAAATGCGTTTCCAGAGAACTCGGTCCTTGGCTAGCTTTCTCTAGTTTCGCACGCCAAGTTGGTTGTGGTCTTCACCCACCTGCGTGCGCCACCTGAGTAGCGGTCTTCCTATACTGCGCCATCCCTCGAGATTGGATTCGAAGAACTTCCGGGCTGGAGCGTTGATGTCCATTCGCTGCACATTACTGGTATCTGATTCGTTGGACATAAATTCTGTTAACCTGGTCAGTGTCGCTGTACAGCCCGTACAGTTCATCGTTGTATCTTCTCGTCCATTCTCCATCTATTGTATACGGGACCAAAAATCTCGAAACATCCTAAGGCGCTTTCAGCTTTCTTTGACAGGTACCAGGCCTCAGCGCCATAAATGAGAACCGGGATGATGATTGTGATGGTGATGGTGATTTTAGATGCTCGAGAGAGCACTTTACTTCTCAATTGCCTTCTAAGTCCAAAGAAGCAGCGATTTGCAAGAGTTATTCTTCGTTTGATTTCAGCACTGGTGTCGTTGTCTGCATTAATAGCGGTGCCTAGGTAGACAAAGTCCTTATAACTACCTCAAAGTTATAACTGCCCATGGTGACGTTTTGTCCAAGACGTCGTTGTTCAGTGTCCTTTTTTGATGACAGCATATACTTGGTCTTGCCCTCATTGACCACTAAACCCATCTTCTTCGCTTCCGTCGTAATGCTCAAAAACGCTCCACTGATATCACGATATGATATCATGTCATCTGCGTATCCGAGTAATTGGATGGACCTTTGGAAGATTGTGCCTCTATTGTTGACGGTTGAGTTTTGAACAATACTTTCCAGAACGATGTTGAAGAAGTCGTGTGACAGTGCATCATCGCCTTGTCTTAAACCTTTTTGACATAAAATGCATCGGTAAGATATTTTCCGACCTTGATTGAGCAGCGTTCAATCTCCATCATTTTTCTGCACAAACGGATAAGTTTGACAGGGATGCCAAAACTAGACTAGCTAAACAGATGGTGCGTATCGATTTGAAGCCACACTGATAAGGACCAATCAGGTTGTTGACGAACGGCTTCAGACGTTCACATAATACGGCAGAAAGGATCTTATACGAAATGTTCAGTAGACTGATGCCTCTGTAGTTGGTGCAATTAAGAGGGTCTCCAATTTTTTTGTATTGGGCAAACTTTACCGAGATTCAACTCCTCGCGCATGCTTTCTTCCGACCATATTTTGCAGATGAGTTGGTGCATGCTCCCTACCAAGTCATCGCCTGTTGCTTTAAATAGCTCAGCAGCGATGCCGTCAGATCCAGCAGCTTTGTTTAAATTCAGTTACATATAGATATCTTCACTTCGTCAAGGTCGGGTAGGCGGAATTGTTGATCTACGTCGCCGAGGTTAAGTGCTTCTATCTCCCTTACAGCGGAATTCGGTTCGTCATCGTCGTTATATAATTTGGAGAAGTGATCTTTCCATATTCTCAGTATCGACTGCGATTCTACTACGATGTTCCCCTGATCGTCTTTACAGGCTTCGGTTCAGGGCTGGTACCCATATGAGGTTTTTTTACCTTTTGGTAAAATTTAGTAACCTCTTTCCTGTTGTGACACCCCTCTATCTCCTCGATGCATGCACTTGTCGGCATTCGTCGTCAATTCAGGGGTTTCACTGTAGTTTCCTTGTGAAACCTAGCACTTCAGAGGTGAATGATGGCAATGTGGAGGCAGCATAGGACTCCTTAAGAGGTTATGAGAGACTCGATCGGAACAGGAAATGGCATTCTCTTGCGATTGTAGCTGTTTAACGTAGAAACTTCTCACAATACTTCCTTGTTTTGATTTGAATCGGGATATTCATAGCCATACTTCGGCTTAAACGAGGTAGTGGGCTAATTGTTCGGCTGCCCGTGGTCTTCCGCGTACATATCCGAAGTTCGTTGTCCTTATTTCGTTTCCTTGGGTTGTCAACAGTGAATCCGTCCGTATCCGAGGCTTGTTGGTGCTTCGAAACTAAAGGTATTTTTTACGTGGCCAGGAAGTCACCCCGACGGCACAACCCCCAACCTATAGGGCCAGATGCTAAGCATAACTCCAAGGATATGTAGCCGGATAAAACCACTCCTTATAGGCCTGGGCTCCGAATAAGTCGAAGAAGCCCTTTAAGGTATTCACTAAGTAGTTCAACCACGGGAAGGTGAGAGTAGTAATTGATAGACAGAGGTGGGTTTTGAGAAAAACCTTTGGACGCTTGTGTCCTCTTGAATGCACATGTCAACCATTTTAACATCGTGCTTGGAAGAATAGTGCAGAGCTCACACGTCAACACTAGAGGCACTATCTTTCAAAAGTCTATCCAATTACTAGCATATGCTGATGACTTTCACATAGTTTTAAGAGCTTAGCGTGATGTCAATGGGGCTTCTGTGAGTATTGAGGCAGAGGCGGCAAAAATAGGTTTAACGGTTAATGAGGGCAAAACAAAGTACATGCTGTCTTCAAGAAAGGACATGCAACACCGATGTCTTGGTCAAAACGTCACCATCGACAGTCGTAACTTTGAGGTGGTCAAGGACTTCGTCTACCTAGGCTCCGCGGTAAACGCAGAAAACAACACCAGTGCTGAGATCAAACGCAGAATAACTCTTGCTAACCGCTGCGAGAGAAAAGTTCTTCGTGTGATCTACGGTCCCGTATGCATCGAAGGGGAGTGGAGAAGAAGATGGAACGACGAGCTGTACGGGCTGTACAGCGACGTAGACTTAGCCAGAAGGGTAAAAGTCCAACGACTAAGATGGCTGGGTTGGGAAAGTCTTCGAATCCACACCCACATAGGACAGCGCAGTAGAGGAAGACCGCTGATCAGGTCCCATCTAGGGACTGAGCTAGATGAAGAAGTTTGTTGGGTGAGGCTCTATATCACACAGGACTGTAGTGCCACCTTAAGTAAGTAAGTAAGTACAGCTATTTGAGAAAGAACTTTTCTGGCAAAGAATTACTCTTGTATAATTCTTCGCAAGAGGCAAAAACTTTAGGTGTCCCCGGAACCCTAGTTTTATCCTTATAAAAGTCTATTTAATGCTATTGTTCTTGATCAAGATTTGCAATTCAAGAAAAACAGACGTAGAAATATAAACAATAAATTTAATGAAAATAAGTTAGTCAACGATTGTGTGATTTTATTTGGATTAAGTTTTGTTGAAATAAACGTGATTTCTGGTACTTTACTTTTACTTTTTTTATTTTGAGGTAAGGACATTATTTTATGTTATTTGACTACTGTACCTACCTCAAAAAGTTATTTTGGAAAAAACCACACTAAAACAATAAAATGAAGACAACTTTCTTTTATTTTATCAAAGATATTGCATGCATTGTTAAAGTCTGTCAAAGCAAGTATTATTTTTCAACACGGGAGGTCTGAAAAGGCACAATATGCATTTCATTTTATTTTTAAGTATATATTCACCTGGTTGAAAATTTGACAAATTGTGCAAACAATACCTTCTCCTATTCTGCTATAACTATTCAAGGTTTCAAGTTCCCTATACAAAACTTTGAAAATTCCAAACAACTTTGCATGACAGAAAATGATTATAAGGTCGCTTGTTGAGAAAAGCCACAAAAAATCCAATTTCTTTCAATCGAACAAGTTGCACAATCAGTGAAATGCTCGAATATCCAAACGAGAAACGAGAAGCTACAGAATTTATTCGAAGTCAATCATCATTCAAGGATTAGGTGGAATATTTACGTATCATGGCTCCCGCTCTATTTGGTATGTTTCTATGGTGTATGGTGGTAGCGATAGTCGCGCATTGAATGACGCCAGATTAAATCACATAACACCACATGACAACGTAATAAGGTAAAATACAATTTTTTCTATCGTCTTCGTCGTTGGCGTCTTAACTGACATTGACACGGCATATATGAGGGGTTGCCATCATGTCCTTAACTAGCTGGAAAACTCAATTTAAAAAAATTGTAGTTGAAAATGGAAGCGAAAAAATTAGTCCAATTATTGTCAAACTTCAATAATACGCTACAATATCCATGACTTTTGGTTAGTGCGTAGGTCTGTCATGCCAGAGGTCTTGAGTTTAATCTGTGCCTCGGGTATTGCCGGTTGCAAGGGATTGTCAAATCCTCCAAGAGTAATTCTTGTCATGAAAAGTGATTTCCCGAACTAGCCGTTCGGATTCGGCATAAGAATCGGAGATCTTCTCTATTACTGACATAAATCGCACACAGGAATGATTGAAAGTTCTTAGTTATTAAGCCCTTGGTTTCTATGAGCTGTTGCGTCACCTAGGAGAATAAAACATAATTTTTCTTCTTTAAAATGGATGAGCTATCAATATTAACACAGTTATCTTTGCGATAGCCGCTAGCAAGGTCCAAAGTTAAAAAAATATGATTTCCTTAACCATTTCCGTCAGAAATTTGCTCATCCATAAGTTTGATTATTTGATTGGGCTTTCAATCAAAATTCTCTATCTGCAATTTTGGAAAAGTAGCTCAATTTTCGGTAAAAGACCAATCTGGCAAGCCTGCATACAAGCACTAAGTATATCTCTACCTTAAACCCACATCCATATACACGAATATCGCCGCCACGTTTAGATCAAAAATGTTCATTGAACGTAACGTTACCGCTACGAACATCCTTTCAAATTTAGCCATTTACAATAAATGCATTCGCAGGATAAATGGCTTTTTCATGCATTTTGTTGTTATGTGTGTGTATAGTCTGTCTGTGTACGGAGACGTATATCATCTTTCAATGTATTGCTATTTTTATATTATATACAGTTGAATTGGCAAGAAGGCTGATGTCAATATTTCTTTTTAAATTATTTTATTTTGGTAAACTTACTTTAAATATATTTGTTGATATTATTTTTTCAATTGCATTGGATATGTCTTCAAGCTTTTAGTGCATAAAAAGGGTATGAAATGGAGAAAAAAAACGATTTTATTAAATTTTCATTCGTGTTTGAAATGTATCCTTTTGGATACATTTGGAAATTGATAAAGACATGAGGAAAGCGCTTTGAAAGACGTTGGGAATATAGTTAAAGTCATTTCTTTTTCTGGATCCTGATATTAAAAGTATAGCATATAGGAACACACTTATAACCTAGCTCATATTTAAAAGCCTGTACTTACCTTAGAAACCTTAAAAACTCTATTCAAATACCAATTAAACAACAACAAACACTTGACTTTTTAAACTTTTCAATATCCATTTTTCTTTTTAAAGGTGGTAAAAATAAAATTAAGACTACTTTTTCGATGTTACGCGCGTAACTTCAAGGCCGTTCTGTAAATTCTTTTAAAAGCTTACTTAACAAAAGCTTTCTCTTTCATATTCTCATTGAATCAAAACCCAACGTTTTAAAACGAACCCTAGAGTTATTATTTGTCTCAAAGAATTTGATAATGGCAGCAAGGAAAAGGTTGAAAATTAATCCAAGAAATGTTTCGCGTGTACCAGAAACTTTAACGACTTAAAATGTTTATATGACATTGTAAGTTATGGAGACAAAACGGGAAGTAGGGCACACTAAGGCCAGTTCTTCTCGTCTAGCAGAAGAGTTGCCCAGTTTTCTAATAGAATTAACTCCCCAAGCCTAAGCGAACCTTCTATACGTTCAGAGATGTTGGTGCAGATAAGATTGCAGATGTGTCCAGGTTGTTAAAAACATCTTTTATGTCAAGGAAAGCAACCATAGAAAACTCTCTATGATAGAATGAGTATTCAAACGTGCGTGCTAACGTATGTAATGCCGTTTCCACATTGCCCTTACAGCAAGCACGTTGAGCCATAGACAGAAGTCTTGTATCAATATTTGACATTAAATGGATATCCATCAATCTTTCGAAGGTCCTTAGAAGGAATGTTGATAGGCTTCTGGGTCGTAGATCGTTAGGGTTGACTTGAGAGCATTTCCCTGCTTTGGGTATAAAAACAACTTTCACTTCTCGAATGAATATGGGCCACACATAAACAGATCTTAGAAATTGCATCAAGGATTGGTGCAATTATGTCTGAGACGTTTTGTAGTTCGACTTTTTCGACTGATTTTTAAGCTATTATCTTTTTGGCAACACTGGTTTGAATAGCTGACGCACGTTTCGTGTTTTGTTTCACTGTCAAACAACTTCAGTTTGGTACATAATTTAACCATGAATCGTCTTACAAACGAACAACGCTTGCAAATTATTGAATCTTGTTATCAAAATACGTCCTCTGTTAAGAAAATTCATCTCGCGCTTCTTCCATTTTATGGTCAGTTTAATCGATTCTGAAGAAGCTATTGTGAATAAATTGCGCACCAAATTTACATTGTTGGACATTTAACCAATCGTCGATTTGTATGTAGGTAGAAATGGCGATCTCAAGGCAACGTAGCCTGAGATCTAATTAGTGCTGTAGTGTGCCGTTTTGATACCAAAAACTCGTTTGACCTGTGATAGAAAGGGAAAGATTTAAAGAGAAGGTTCATAGCGATTATGATTAGGTCTCCAATCTTTGTCTCAGATAGCTCATCAAGTTTGTGAAAGAATGCTTTTCCAAAGTATTTCATTCTAGTATTTGCCAAAGCTGGACATTTGCAGAGGAAATGGATTATCGTTTCAGTTTCTCTTTGGTCACTACAACTACGGCAAAAGGTGTTGTAAGAGATACCCAACTTCTCTGCATGAACTCTTATAGGCCAATGTCCGGTACAAACCGCAACAATCCTGGTTATGTCTCCCCTTGGCCTGCATAGAAGACCGTTTGTACGGGTTTTATTATAGGTGGGCCATATCTTCCTAGATATAATGCAGTTGGGTACATTGCTCCACCTTCGGTTTGATTCAGTTTGGTAGATAGAAAAGATTTTACCCTTCATAGCACCAAGAGGAATGTTAACTATTTCCGCAAGTGAGCAATGAAGGCCCGATCCCTGGCTGGCAAGCACGTCAGCCTGTTCATTTCCCACGATACCACTATGGCATGGAACCCAGATCAGGGTGACACCGAGGTTAATATTCAGGCTCGCAAGCTCATCGCGACATTGCTGGACCAATTTAGATGAGGATATGGCCGAGTTAATGGCTTTGACAGCTGCCTGACTGTCTGTAAAGATAGCCGCATTTCGGTTTTGGTTTGGGTTTTGTTTAAGTATCTTACATGCCTCCCTTATTGCCAGCTGTTCAGCCTGAAAAACGCTTGCAAAGTCAGGAAGCCTCAAGGATTAAGCTACATTTAGGGATTCAGAAAAGCCCAGAACCAACTCCGCACTCCATCTTTGAGCCGTCAGTAAAGATGGTTGTGTCGAAACCTATCAACACGATGTCATCCTCCCAATCTTCTCTCGATGGGAAAATAACATTAAAACCATTACTAAGGCTCAAAGTAGGAGAGCAGTAGTCAGTGTCTACCGAGATAATATATGAGGGAATCAATTTCGTTGTGTTGCTGTGACCATAAGGTTTTGACAACCAGCTATTTTATTCCTTCAGCCTAATAGCGCTGCAGGAAACTATGTATTTAATAAAAAGGTCGATTGGTAAAAGATCCAAAATAACGTTTAAGGTGTCCGTTGGACAGGTACGCATGGCCCCTGTGGTACCCACGCAAGTTGTTCTCTGAACCTTCTTTAGCTGATCAATATTAAGATTAAATAGTTGATAACTCTGCTTTTCGCCTCAAATTTTCGTCGCAGAGGCTTAAAAACAACATTGGCCACTCCGTAATTCTTAAGTATTTAGAATCAATTCCGAAGCACACTAAACACACCAACTACAATTCGGCGCAAACTTCTAAATCCCTATACCAGAGCCTTTTGAAAGGGAAGGGGATTTCTGGAAGACGAGTCAATCCACTTTACATAGACGGATCAAAAACAAATAAAGGGCTTGGTGGAGGTGTGTACTCTGAATGACTGAAATTAAGTTTCTCATTCTGCCTTTCCACTCATTGTATCGTGTTCCAGGCTGAACTCTTTGCAACAAAGTCTGGCCCTGCCATAAGGAAAACCTATTTATGTATAAATATATGATATCCGTATTTTCTCAAATAGTCAGGTCGCTATGAAATCTCTGGACTAGTGTACTATGTCTCTACAACTTCTATATCAGTCCATAACTGTCGATCTTCTGTAATGGAGATGTCACACCAGTTAAAATTTACCTTTGCCGGGTGTCGGGCCATAGAGACATTACATGTTACTGTAAAGCGGATGAACTCGCCAGGAACGGTACAGTACAGCCCATTCTACCACGTTTGGTTAGTGCTGGTATAACAATGGCAGCATGTAAACTATTGCCAACTCAAGACGCTATGAAGAAGGCTAACATCAGGTGACAAAAAAAAACACCACGTGTAAGGTAACATAAAATATCTGGCCTATACTCGATTTAAAGCACTCAAGGTGGTTTGCTGTACCTTTCTTTAAAGCAAACATTTTTGTCTATTAGTTTGTGTTTAAATCAAGTCAAAACTATGCATAGTTTTTGAACGACTTTTGCAGAAGCCTAATGGAAGAGTAAGAGTGGGAAACAATCAATCTTTCACGTTTCGTCAGGGACTCAAACTTGTTTCATTTATTTTATTTAAGAAAGCCTCAAGGTTTATGTGGTGTAACAATGGGCCATTAAAATGGCCTAATTGTATGTCCTATTCCACAGCGGACATCGGCTTTGACCTTACCTTACCTACTGCATTATCGAGCTATAATTATTGCTTATAACTATCTTTTCAGTAAGCTGGAGACCAACAATACGTCAAAAACTATCTCACCATACAACGTCTGAGAAATCAACAGTTTATAACAATGACTTGGCCAACATAATTTCCTGACCTCTATACAAATTAAAACTTTCAATTTCAAGCCATAAGCTTCGACAAGGTAAAATACCTACCTTTCCACTTCTACCAGAAAAATCTCATCCTCATTCAATTGATATTTCGTTTTTTTTTTCATATAATAAAATAAAATACAGAAGATACTGCACGTAAAGATAAAACAATAAAAACAAATCTATATGAAACATCAAGTGTCGGTTAAAATAGCCTGCAGTTGAATAGTTAACAATACTTTACGATATACCTTAACTCTACAGTCCTACAGTAAGCCAAACCCAATCACAAAATGTTCGGTGATGTTGACTACATCATCATCATCGTATCGTTTGGTTTTTATTTTGTTATTTTTATTTTTATTTTTTCACAAACAAAAATCATACAATTTAATAGGGAATGGCTTCTGGGTCCTCGGGTAAAGCATCTCAATTGATGTTGATTCCCCTTATGTGTCACTTCAGATTGCCACCTTGGTGATAAACAAAAATAATCTCAGATTTAAAAATCCGTAAAAATGGAACACAACCTATACAAAGCATCGCGTCGTCACAAGTCACAACCGCACAGCATCGCACCTACAATATCCTTTTGTGATTCTCATTGAATTTTCCGTCGCTATCGGCTTTTATTTGGTTTACAATAATTTACAAATGTACATAAATATAGGATACATTTTGTTTAACATCTAGGTATACAATCATAGGTACAATTCACACTAAAGACAGCAGCGTCGTGTTACGCAGTTTAAAGAAGTGGAATTTCGCCAGATGAATACAAAATGAAATCGGTTACCAATAAAATTTAAAATCAACTCAAATTTAAAGTATTGTGTTGTGTCATATTTGATAGGTACAATCGATGATCGATTGGGAAGGTGAATCATGTTAACTCGACTCAAAATTATCGTCCTTCCAGTTTCAAATATTTCTTTATTTTTACAATTTTTCACATCTTAATTCTATTGATAGCATACTGATTAATTTCCACGCATTAACGTCTTTACCCTACAAACTTTTTTGGTCAAAACCTAAAGGAGTTCTTATTAATTTTTAAGAGTGTTTCTTATTTTAACACCTTGGACACTTGCTCTTGAAATCCATGTATAAGGTTTTCCAGCTGTCCCGATGGAACCTAATGTCCTCTAGGTCCGTCCATATGTTTCAATTTGGGCCATAAGAAATAAGGTTTCATCGTTATGTAGCGCTCGCTGTCGTTTAAAAAAAAAAATACGGACCAATTGCGCAGGCCGCCGGCCCGAAAACTACACCAAACGGTAACTTTTTGAGGATGCACTATCAACTGGTGAACCTCGATTGGGTTGGTGTCCTCCCATATTTTGCAATTTTGCTTGTTCACACAGCCAATCGTACAAAAAATGCGCCTCGTCACTAAAGGTGATTATTAGGCCAAAATATGGGTACTCTTCTAACCGATTCGAAGTCCAGTCAGCGAACAAACGGCGTTGTCTATGATCATGAACTTTGAGCTCCTGTGTCAGTTGTATCTTGTCCTGAAACAAAATTCACCAAGTGCACGGCGAGGAATAGACTGCCTCGGGTTCTGCTGTACAATTTCACGGTCGATCTTGCACTCATTGAAAATTTAAACGTACGGGTGTTGACTAATAAACTGAACCGTTCGTCTCAAATTTGGCCACCAAATGTTGAAGAGTCGTCAGTGAAGGGCCACAACGTCTACCGTAAAATGGGCGCAATAAACGCAACGTTTGCGTCAACGAACACTCGTTTTTATATAAAAGGTTTATCATTTGAACGTGCTGTTCAATCATGTAACTTGCCATGATGATTTGGCATAAGCAACTGAATAATAAAGAAAAGATTTGACAGATGTCATCAAAGCAAAACAGCCTCCACTGGGCGCCAAACATGGTTGCGGCTGTGGAAGTCTTGACCTAATAAATACGATAATATGAGCATACAATATACATCGATATACGCTCAAAGGCATTCTCCACTACTACTAGCGTGAACTTTCTCAAAAATTAAAAAAACGAGCCTTCTTCTGGGTCTAGAGTGTTAGTGTAATTTTTCATAAGCCAGCATAGCTGTGGTTATGCAGGACTGATTTAGGCTTAAAATCAGGACCAATGTTACAAAAATTCATAATGAGCTGTTACTTGTTAAAATTGGTCAAAGGTAAAAAAAAAGACTTTTCGCGATTATCAGCAAATCGGTCAGTTTTGTCACAAAATTACCCCAGACAAAAATTGTAAACATCACTGAAGCTTTTATATATGTAAGTTAAATTAAGATGGTCTTCATTATATTGTTACTTGCTTAAATACAGAGTTATCCATTTGGCGGTACCAAAAGTAAACGTAAATAAAACGCTTACAAAATAATTGTTTTTATAATATTTCTTTTTATCTTTTAGAAGATTCGACGCTAGACGGCTACAATCGCAAGAGACTGCCATGTCCTTTTCCGATCGAGTCTCTAATAACCTCTCAAGGAGTCCTATGCTGCTTGCATTAAGCGTTAAAACCAGTGTCAACATTGCCTTGCAGCCATCAGAGATGCCGCCTCTGAAGTACTAGGTTTCACACGGCCAATACAGCGAAATCCCTGGTTTGACGACGAATGCCGGCAAGCGCACGCAGCGAAACAAGAGGCATACAAAACGACGGTGCACAAAAGAACTAGAGCTGCTCGCGAGCTCTACGGTACGAGCAGAAGAGGAGAGAGCAACACCGGCTTCTTAGATGGAAAAAAAGAGAGCATGAGAAACGCGCGAGGTTTGTAAATATTACCAAAAGGTAAAAAAAACTCCCAAGGGTACCAGCCACGAACCGAAGCCTGTAAAGACAATCAGGGGAACATCGTAGTAGAACCGCAGTCGATGCTGAGAATATGGAAAGATCACTTCTCCAAATGAAATGACGGCGATGACGAACCGAATTCCGCTGTAAGGGAGATAGAACCACTCAAACTCAAACGGAAGAACGCATGCCCGATGAGTGGAATCTCGGCATAGTATACCCGATACATAAGAAAGGAGATCCTCTTAACTGCGCCAACTACAGAGGCATCAGTCTCCTTAACATTGCGTATAAGATCCTCTTTGCCGTATTATGTAAACGTCTGAAGCCATTCGTCAACAACCTGATTGGTCCTTATCAGTGTGGCTTCAGACCAGGAAAGTCCACTATCGACCAAATATTCACACTACAGCAGATCTTGGAAAAAACCCAGGAACTTCAAATCGATACCCACCATCTCTTTATCGATTTTAAAGCCTCGTATGACAGCATCTATAGGGAAGAGCTCTACGGAGCAATGTGTAGTTTTAGCATCCCTGTCAAATGTATCCGTTTGTGCAAAATGACGATGGAGAATGCACGCTGCTCTATCAAGGTCGGAAAAGATCTTACCGATGCATTTCATGCCAAAAAAGGTTTTAGACAAGGCAATGCACTGTCATGCGACTTCTTCAACATCGTTCTGGAAAGAATTGTGTAAAACTCCACCGTCAACACTAGAGGCACAATCGTCCGAAGGTCCATCCAATTACTCGGATACGCAGATGATATTGACATAATTGGAAGATCAAAGCGTGATGTCAGGCGAGTGTTTTTGAGCATTGCGACGGAAGCGAAGAAGATGAATTTAGTGGTCAATGAGGGCAAGACCAAGTATATGCTGTCATCAAAAAAGGACACTAAACAACGACGTCTTGAACAAAACGTCACCATGGACAGCTATAACTTTGAGGTAGTTAAGGACTTTGGCTTCCTAGGCACCGCTATAAACACAGACAACGACACCAGCGCTGAAATCAAACGAAGAATAACTCTTGCAAATCGCTGCTTCTTTGGTCTTAGAATGCAATGGAGAAGTAAAGTCCTCTCTCTAAAATCACCATCTTTAAGTCACTCATCATCACGGTTCTCGGCGCTGAGGCCTGGACCCTGTCAAAGAGAGATGAGAGCGTCTTACGATGCTTCGAGAAAAAAAATTCTTCGGGTGATTTTTGGTCCCGTACGCATAGATGGAGAATGGAGGAGAAGACATAACGACGAACTGTACGGGCTGTACAGCGACACTGACCTAGTTAGCAGAATTAAAGTCCAACGGCTTAGATGGCTAGGTCATGTAGAGTGGATGGACATCAACGCTCCAGCCCGGAAGGTCTTTGAATCCAATCCCGAGGGACGGCGCAGTAGAGGAGGACCGCGACTCAGGTGGCGCACCCAGGTGGGAGAGGACCTTAACCAACCTTGGCGTGCGAAACTGGAGACAGCTAGCTGGGGACCGAGCTGGCTGGAGACTGTAGCGCCACCTTAAGTTAGTAAGTAAGTAATGCCTCTCTTCAATTACTTTAGAATTCTCAAAACCTTAGTTACGACATATTTGTTTATTAACGCAACCACGGAGTGAAAAATGTGCTTCGGCGCTGAAGAAAATTTTGTTCGTAAAATCGCCGTTCACCACCCTTTGTTCAAGCACCCATTCAACGTGTCTACGACTTTGTGAATCTTCAGCTGACTTCAGTTGTTCTGTGAGCTGGACTTTACATGGATGTAGGTGTAGATCCAAATGCAAAATACGTCATAATGTGCCGTAAGATAGTCCTAATTCCTGAGAACGTTGAGGAATCGACACATTTGGTACTTTGACAACACTTTTACTTACAGCAGCGATATTTTCAGTGGTACGGCAAAACTATGATACCAATCCATTCTCTTCAAATTCCTTAACAATTTTGCCAATTGCTTGCGTAGTTCGACGATTATGTAATCCATAATCTCCACTTAAAGCCCGATATGTGGCTGTGGCAGAATCCCATTTTTGTAGTAGGTTTTAACGGTAGGTTGTACTATTCATTTTCGGAAATGTCAGACTTTCAACAGAAAAGGAGAAATTGGTTGAACAACTTTGTTAGACAGATGTCGAATTAAGCCCTATACTTTTGAAACCACAGAATGGATAACCCGTTATTTCCTTCGCAGACCTTAATTTACAAAGATTATGTTCAAGAATGCTATATGTGGCTCTATGTACTGAAGAGATTGCTTGTACGATACATTCGAGTCTACATTTTACATATCAGTTTTAGCGATGATATTATTCAGGGAATCTTTGACTTCCTTAGCATTGGCGGCTTCAATGTTAAGAATAAAATCGATTCCACAATAATCAGCTAATTCTGTTAACTTTTCGAATCAAAGGCTCCTTTTTGAAGAGAACTCTTAAAAGAAAATCAATGTGTACCCCGATTGTTTCAATAACTATCATGTAATTTGGTGTATATTTTGGACGTTGGAAACATCTTTTTACGTAGAATCGTATAAGATTTTCTATCGATTCATATTTTCTGTAGCCCCAAACTTGTGCTACATACATCAGACGGTTGATCATCAGTTGAAGCGTTTCTAGAGAGAAAGCAAAAAGAACAACATCGTCTGAAAATTGAAGGGCTGAAAATCCATCAAACTCTTTTCCTCCCAACATCAATGAGATTATCAATAAACAAAGAAAACAAATGAGGACTCAAGAGGCATCCCTGTCTTACACCCATTGTTGTTTAAAAGTAGTCAAATCTTTCATCGCCATTCGACATCTTCGCTTTAATTTCATCACCCTTCCATATTTTTATGACAATGCTTTGCTGTAGAGCAAGGTTTTTTTGTCGATTGTATCGAATGCAGCCTTGAAATCGACAAAAAGTACATAAAGTTTCTTTTTCTGATCAAAAAGAGTACCCGCAACAATTGTCAGAATCAATATCTTATCGCTTGTAGAGTAACTCCTACGAAAGCCCGCCTAGAATTCTTTTAATATTATGTTACCGTTCATCCAAACAGCTTAGCGATATCTTAGAATTGTCACAAACATTTTATACATTATATATTTAAAAAGGATAGTTTTCTGGATCAGAAATAATAGCTGCATTTAACTGAATCGGTATGATTTCAGTTTTTAGTATTTTTATCATCCCGAATTTTATCTTGCGAATTGAAAATTTTGACATTTCTCAAGGATTCAAGGTCCTAAAGAACAAAAAATGACTTTATCTCCAAAATAATTTTGTGCAACGAAGTACAACATTTTTGACATCTGGTAACGTTTTGAAAAAAAATCGAATTGACAGTTTTTCTTATAAAAAATAAAAACCCAAAAAAAAATACTCAAAGTTGGTACACATTGATTTTCGACTCAAAGAAAATATTGTTTTCGACACTCAGTAATTTTTTATAAAAATTCAAAAGTCCATTTTTTCATTTAAAAAAAAATAAAATCTACAACAAATAGTACGAAAATTTGACAAAAATTGATGTTCGGTTCTAGATATCTCGTGAATTATAAAAGATAATGACTTCAAATTAATTTCATTCATCCAATTTGTATTTGTTTATAAAACAACTCTTAAGAAATGCTACTAAATTTGATTGAAACTGGCTTTCGACTGAAAATCTCGTTAACAAAAATAGATTCTGAAATTAAACTATTTAAGTTTAAATGTTTTTTTTGTTAAATAATTCAACTGACACTTTTGTTAACAAAACACGAAAACCTACAAACCTTTTAAAAAAGAAAAATCGACAGACGGGATGGGAAGGTATCAGTGTGGGTCGCATCCTAGTCTCTTTTTTTGTATAACACGGCAAGTTTTTGAATAAGTGCAATACTTATATTTGACCATTTTGTCAGTGTCATTTCACTAATGTCGAGGTCCCTGATATTTGTTTAACTTTTTTTCGTGCCTGTTTTAGTCTTAAACAATTTTTAGTAAACCAATTTCTCTGTTCCTGAATGATGAACCATTTTTCCGTTTGATTCTATTGACCTCGAACTTTTGGAGCAGCGCTACCGTACATGTAGTTCGAAAGTTCAATTCCGATTCAACGACTTTAATGACTTCCATAGTATTGCAGAAAATAAAACTCCGTTTGTTGAATTATCAAAAAACTAGAAATGAGTTATATTAAAAAATATGCTCGAGTCTTTCAGGATGTTCTAATATTTATACCTCTGTGAATGAGATGAGATATTACTTTGAAATAAAATGTTCGCTCTAAAGAAATAGAAAAGTCTGTTCACTGCGTAATTAGAATCTCTAGTTCAGCTTTACTTTTTTGAAAATTAAAACTTCATCCCTGAGAGTTTAAACCCAATTTATTTATTTTTTAACTTTTTATTATGTTTTCTTCTTATGTTTATGTTATGTTTATTCTTTCCATGTTTCCACATTGACAAAAACTTTAACTCTTAATAAATAATTTCCCTCAAGCTAACCCCAAACAGTCCCGTCTAAAGGTCTATCCGGCTCGAGGAACCAAAAAAGTAGAAATGCTTCGACATTTTTTTCCCAAATAGTAAAACATTTTTGTTCTAAAATGTTTAATAAAATCTTATTGAAGACAGAAATTCTCCTAACTCGAAAAGATTTTCAACGACAAAAATATTGTCTGTTCAATCCTCTCTGTAAACATCCTATGGTAGGGGGATTTTTATGATAAAGAGTTTCAATTTTTTCTGTGCTCATCCGTCGTCGTGTAGTTGTCTGTAAAAAATAGCTACAGCAGATAAACTTTGCTTTACCGATGAAGTTGCTATCATCTGTTTGCCGGGCCCTAAAGGTGTATTGTATGAAAACTCACAAAAAAAGACCTGACGTTGTCGCCACAAACAAAATTCATTTTGAATAATATTTTGTGGTCCATGAAGTATTTTGTAAAATCACTGAACCTCTGCAGGCATTTTGTATTTGTCGTAGGGTGAGGGGATTTATTTATATATGTATTATAAATGGGTAGTCGTAAAATATATTTATAGTAATGTATACGTAGGCTTTTTGAAAATATCTTTACCCAAAGCTTTATGGCTTTGTTTTTCTCTTAAGCGTTTTGGGTTGAGATTTATGCGGGAGTATCTACGCTTGAACGTTTCTTTTTCAAAACTTATAACAACAGAAGTAAGTTCATACAGTTTCTTTTTAAAGTAAAATTTCAGTTTAAGGAATTTAATACTGCCTCAAACAAGTGTCAGCCCTTCCCCTAATCGATAAATTGTACTCAAAATAATTAATAACTCTTAAATCTTTACATTTTTTTTTTGGAGCTCAAAAACTATGGAGTTGTGAAGAAGCACTTTTGAAACTATTAACAGGGCATAAGCACTAATGCAACTCCCAGTTTCATGCTGACATATAACGATGAATATTCCAAAACCATGGTCCCCAATAGCCTCATAAAATAATGCCATAAAAGAGGGGACAAAAACTAAAAAAAAAAACAACTAAAATCTTCACAAAGTCGACGACGACAACGTTAAGATTACCACCTCTAAATTTAAAAGGATCAAAATTGTCTGCATAAAAGCTCAGCATACTTTCAAATCGTTACTATGGCTGTTGGCCCTTAATGGTACAAAACCTCTTTTGCAGTAGTTTTACTTGGGAATGGCTTTTAGAAAAGGTATAGGTGCCACCTAAGTATATCTAACTTCTTCTCCACGTGCACTTTCTACACTATAGCAACTTAACTACTGTAACTGTAGTACATAACACGCCTCGTCGCTGCGCCGCGCCTCACTGTGCCATGCCGCCCAACATTGTGCCTTGCCACCCGTGCCGTTAAATGTCATGGTGTCCATGTACAGCATTGACTATTATAGCAACGCTTGGTACTTTAGCATTTAATAAAGTTTATTTATCTGGAAAATTTTAGATTATTTTTATAAATGAGGCATAAATAACGTCTACTTGACACTTTTAAACTTCGTTCATAGAAACTGGTAAAGAATATGAATAAGTGATGACACTTTAATAGTTTTCTGGAATTTTAAAAAATCTTCTAAAAATTTTTACATTTTTTTACAGCATTTTATTTGTTTAAAGTTGCTTATATTTTTGTTTGAATGCGAAAAATTCGTGTAAAAATTAAAAAAAATGGACTAAAGTTTTACTCTGCAGTTACTTACTAATTGAAGATGCCTCTACAGTCCGGCAGAACTGGGCTTCAACCAACATGTCTCCAGCCACCTCGGTCCCTAACTAGCTGCCTAAAGTTCCGCACGATCCTATCAATATCATAGGAATATTGTGCCTCTAGTGTTGACGGTTGTGTTTTTTACAATTCTTTCTAGAACGACGTTGAAGAAGTCGCTGATTCTACTGATAGAGAAGCGTACATTCTTTATGGTCATTCTACACAAGCAGATAAGTTTGACAATTATTCCAAAACTAGATATTGCTCTGTAGAGCTCTTCCCTATAAATAATGTCACACGGGGTCTTAAAATCGAGAAAGAGATGGTGGATTTTGCTTTGATTTCTTGTGTATCAGGCAAACTTTGCTGAGATTCCACTCTTTGGGCATGCTTTCTTCGGACCAGTCATCGCCTGCTGCTTCGAATAATTCGGCGGCGATGCCATCAGCCCCAGCATCTTTGTTGGACTTCAGTTTCGACATAGCTACTTTCACTTCGTCGAAGTCAGATAGGCAGAGTTGTTGACCTGCGTCGATTGAGTGGTTCTATCTGCCTTACAGCGGAATTCGATTTGTCACCACCTTTCTATAATTTGAGAAAGAAGTCTTTCCATATTCTCAACATAGACCGCCGTTCTACTACAATGTTCCCATGATCGTCCTTATAGGCTTCATTTTCTTGGATGGGAGTTTGTTTTTACCTTTTGGTTAAATTTACAAACCTCATCCTGTTGTGACATCCCTCTATCTCCTCGATAAAGCTCTTCTCATGCTATCTTTTTTCCATCAAAGAAGCTGGTGTTCTACTTTCCTCTTCTGATTGTAGAGCTCGAGAGAAGATCTAGTTATTCTGTGCAGCTCCGTTTTGCATGCCTGATGCTTAGCTGCGTGTGCGTGTTGGCCGTCTGCAGTCTAGCACTTCAAAATCGGCATCTCTGATGGCTGCAAGAAAATATTGTGACTGGTTTTCAATGCTTAATGTAGGCAAAAAAGGAGTTCATAAGAGGTTTTTAAAGACTCAACCTGTTTGCTACAACGAGGAAGTGGTCCGATTTAATGTTGGCCCCTCGGAAATGTTCGGACATCCTGTATACTGGAGAAGTGTCGTTCGTCGATCGTAATATGTTCAGTCTGGTTAACAATTGATTCTCATGTCCACTTGGATATCAAGATGTTCGAATTGCGCACAAGCTACCAGAACGCCTCGCCCCGCAGCAAAATTGATCAGCCCGAATCCGTTGTCAGAGGTGGTGTCGATCAGGCTGTGTCTTTTGAGCTTGGCATTAGGATCTCCTTCGACAATTTTAATGTAATAGCCAGGACACTGATCATATTCCTCTCGAAATATTTCTTTGGTGTCTTCATCTATCCGTTTTGTTGGGGCATCCGATCATGTAAAGCTTATGTTGACGAATTTATCCTTGATGCGGTTTATCGTGATGCACCCTCTCACACTGTTAAAATTCAAGACTTTTTGCCTACGTTCATTTCCAACAACAAATCTACACCCCAATAGAAGCTGCCTTAGTTCTAGAAAGCAGTCGCCATAGCATACATCGCAGTCATTTATTTTGCATTTGCCCGGTTCATCCTATCGAACTTCTTGGATGGCGGTAATATCTGCCTTGCAGCAGTTTAGGGCTTTCGCTAACTGTTCGGCTGCACGTGGTCTATTAAGGGACCTTACATTCCACGTACAGATCCGAAGGTCGTTGAACTTTTATCGTTAGCGTGGGTTGTCATCAGAATATCCGTGTGTATCCGAGGCTTGTTTTTGCTTCGCAACTAGGATATTTTACGTGGTCAGAAAATCAACCTGACGGTACAACCTTCAACCTTGAGGGCCAGATACTTAGTATAACTTCCAGGACGGTAACCGGGTAACCCTCTTCTTATAGGCCAGGGCTCCAAATATGTCCTTAAAGCCTTGTAAGGTGCTGACCAGTTCAACCTTACTAGAAACCTTACTGTTGATTCCATCTCGGGAATTCCTCCGCTGCCGTCTGGGTAAAGAGGGATGCCTTAGTGGAAACGTATTTCTATGTGTATTCAGTAGAAGTATATTTTGGCTATATTGATTGAATAAAAACAAATTAGAAATCAACTTGAAAAAATAAATTGGGAACACTAAAATTATTCGAAAAACGCATCCTTAGTATGGTTAAGTCGTTTTTTCTGTGTTCATCTTTTATTATTGTAGTTAGTGTCGGTCTTCTTTAAAGTTGTTCATTTTTTTTCTTGTGTAAGATATTTTTTACACTGTTTCTCTTTTAGTTTTGTCGTTTATGTTCATTTTTATAACACAATCCACTACCTCAGACTTGGACAAACTTTTAACAACAACAACAAAAGATAAACAAAAAAATCTAGTTATTCTTGGGTTGAATACAAAAACGGTAAGATATGGAAAAGCAAAATCAAACAAAATATACAAAAGAAAAGATAACAGAAAAAGAAGAGAATGAGGGAAAGACTAATGTTTGTTTATCGGAAAGGACCTTAAAGTCAAACAGTATATGAGAAAGAGGCAAGTCCTGCAATAATAATTATTGCATTGCAAGTTGATTATGCAGGAAGTTAGTTCTTTTTTTTTAAACAAAATACGAGTGTATAGGGACCTAGGTAGATACTTTGTTCAGGGTTGTTGATATAATAATTCTTTCTTTAAATGAAGAAGTTTTGCAAATTTATCATTTGCATTAGAGAAACGAAAAGAGGAACACAATTATTGTAAACTTTACTCGTTCCATTTATTTTCCCATCAGTCTTGACAGTTTTATTGACACACATAATGGGGTTATAAAAAGCAAGAACAACTTTTTGGAGAAAAGCGCCTTCTTCAACCATTTACCGAAAAATTAATAGGTACTTAGCCATAATTATCAGTTTATTGGTATGATTGATACAACATCTTGAGTAATTGTCTTAGGCCATCAATTAATAGTCACAATTTGATTGCTGTCCCTGACCGTTAAATTAATACTGAAAAGGCACAACTATGCTGGTTGTACTAAATATAACCAAAACAGCCGAAGTACAAAATAAGTGCGCTCTTTTAGGACCGAATTACAGAATGGAAGATGAACTACAAAGTTGGAACAAGAAAAGTACAATACCCAAAACAATTGAAAAAGGAAACTGACTGTCCATAGGTTGTTTTGCTTACTTATCGAACTATTGGTACGAGCTTAATTTCATCGAGTTTTATGATTAAACAAAAGGTGGCGTTGACACGTTTGACCAGCTGGCTCATAATTACTCCGTTGCCAGGAATACTCGTAGGTGTCCTCTGAGGTATTTCTATAGGATGCTCGATCAGGAGTGATTCAATGCAATGGTTCCTTAGCAATAGGAAACAATAACAAAAATTAAAAAAATAAGCGCAGCATTTGTTTGCAAAATTTAGGTTTGTTTTTGACAAAAACATACGTGCAAAAGCGTTTGCAACAAAGTATCCACATTCCACACCCATTTGAGGGGTACCATCGAAAAAGCTCTTGGAGAATCCATGGAAGGCGATCCTCATAATGACGAGGATATTTCACTAAGGGAACCTCTAAGAAAGATTCGAAAGCAGGGAAGGTGCTTTTTGTGTCCTAGGACTTGGCCAAAGGCACATTTGCCCCGAACACCGCAGAGAAGTATGCAATAGCTGTATTTATATGTTCAAGAAAAAGGACTAAAATTATACCGGTAAGACTTATACAGCCAAATTTTTTTCAATATACTAATGTTCCCTTATATGTCTTCTTTCAGAAACAAACAAAATTGGAACACTAAAGCATTAAAAGCTAAAATTTTCAAGATTTTATGGTCACACCATCTAAATTAACCCTTTTTTTATTTTAAATTACAAAGACTGTGAATTGAGTGGCATTTTTTGTTAAGTTAGTTTAAGAATACATTATTTATAATAAAATATATACATTTTATAAGACTGTGTTTTAAGTTGCTGATACTTTCAACCCAAAAATACTATGGAGCTCAGGAACCCTATATGGGTTAGAGTTCTTCGAAAACCCTTATTCATTCTAGGGTTAATGGCGCTCGATAACTATACCAAATACATTATTATAAAACAACCAATTAGTAAATCGCGTTTAAAAAGTCAAAGTAAAGAAAAGCAATTTTCTTACCTGAACTCCAGTAGTCTCTAGATGGTTACGAGATCTCATTCTGTATACGAAAAAATCTAAAGGCTTACCTGGTTATTTAGAATGTTTGGGACACAAATGTTGCCGAAGCTTTGATAGAGCAAGTAGAAGGATACAACCTACCTGCCAAATTAGCGGACGGGACCATACAGAATTGCAAACATTATACTTACTAAGCTGCGTAGTGAAGACGGTTGGTTTGAAAATACGTACAACCTTCTACCCCTATATAGTGTTCTGAGAAAAAACATATAAAAATAAAGGGTACCTGCACCAGATATTCAATTTTTTTATAAGGTACCATATGCACACCTGTGTACTTACTTACTTACTAACATGCGTCTCCAGCCAGCTCGGTCAAAAGCATGCTGTCTCCAGTTTCGCAAGCCAAGTTGGTTGAGGTCCTCTCCCACCTGGGTGCGCCACCTGAGTCGCGGTCTTGCTCTACTGCGCCGTCCCTCGGGATTGGATCCGAAGACCTTCCGGGAGCGTTGATGTCCAGCTCTACTTGGCCCAGCCATCTAAGCCGTTAGACTTTACTTCCGTACAGTTCGTCGTTATATCTTCTCCTCCATTCTCCATCTATGCGTACGGGACCAAAAATCACCCGAAGAATTTTTCTCTCGAAGCATCTTAAGACGTTCTCATCTTTCTTTGACAGGGTCCAGCCCTCAGCGCCATTAATGAGAACCGGGATGATGAGTGTCTTATAGATGGTAATGGTGATTAAGATGTTCGAGAGAGGACTTTACTTCTCAATTGCCTTCTAAGTCCAAAGAAGCAGCGATTTGCAAGAGTTATTCTTCGTTTGATTTTAGCGCTGGTGTCGTTGCCTGTGTTAATAGTGGTGCCAAGCTAGACAAAGTCCTCAACTACCTCAAAGTTATTGCTGTCAATGGTGACGTTTTGTTTTGTCCAATATGTCGTTGTTCAATGTTCTTTTTTGATGACAGCATATACTTGGTCTTGCCCTCATTGACCACTAAACCCATCTTCATCGCTTCCGTTGCAATGCTCAAAAATGCTCCACTGATATCACGCTTCGATCTTCCAATTATGTCAATATCAACTGCGAATCCGAGTATTTGGATGGACCTTTGGAAGATTGTGCCTCTAGTGTTGACGGTTGAGTTTTGCACAATTCTTTCCAGAACGATGTTGAAGAAGTCGCATGACAGGGCATCGCCCTGTCTTTAACCTTTTTTGACATCAAATGCCTCGGTAAGATCTTTTCCGACGTTGATAGAGCAGCGTGCATTCTCCATCGTCATTCTGCACAAACGGATAAGTTTGACAGGGATGTCAAAACTAGACATTGCTCGGTAGAGCTCTTCCCTATAAATGCTGTCATACGCGGCTTTAAAATCGATAAAGAGATGGTGGGTATCGATTGAAGCTCCGGGTTTTTTCCAAGATCTGCCGAAGTGTGAATATTTGGTCGATAGTGGACAGGTTGTTGACGAACAGCTTCAGATGTTCACATAATACGGCAGAGAGGATCTTATTTGAAATGTTCAGGAGACTGATGCCTCTGTAGTTGGTGCAATTTAGAGGCTCTCCATTCTTATGTATTGAACAAATTTTACCGAGATTCCACTCATCGGGCACGCTTTCTTCCGACCATATTTTGCAGATGAGTTGGCGCATGCTCCCTACCAAGTCATCGCCTGCTGCTTTAAATAGCTCGGCAGCGATGCCGTCAGATCCAGCAGCTTTGTTTGACTTAAGTTTAGATATAGCTATCTTCACTTCGTCAAGGTCGGGTAGGCGGAATTGTTTATCTGCGTCGTCAAGGTTGAGTGGTTCTATCTCCCTTACAGTGGAATTCGGTTCGTCATCGCCGTTATATAATTTGGAGAAGTGATCTTTCAATATTCTCAGCATCGACTGCGGTTCTACTACGATGTTCCGCTGATCGTCTATACAGGCTTCGGTTCGTGGCTGGTACCCTTGGGAGGTATTTTTTACCTTTTGGTAAAATTTACGAACCTCATTCCTGTTGTGACATCCCTCTATCTCCTCGATCGAGCGCTTCTCATGCTCTCTTTTTTTCCGTCTAAGACGCCGGTGTTCCTCTCTTCTCTTCTGCTCGTAGAGCTCGCGAGCAGCTCTAGTCCTTTTGTGCAGCGCCGTTTTGTATGCCTCTTGTTTCACTGTGGTGGCCGTGTGAAACCTAGCACTTCAGAGGCGGCATCTCTGATGGCTGCAAGGCAATTTTGCCACTGGTTTTCAATGCTTAATGCAGGAAGCATAGGACTCCTTAAGAGGTTATTAGAGACTCGATCGGAAAAGGACATGGCAATCTCTTGCGATTGTAGCTGTCTAACGGCGAATCTTCTCATAGAACTTCCTTGTTTTGGCTTGGATCGGGATATCCGTAGCCGTACCTTGGCTACAACGAGGTAGTGGTCTGAGTCAATGTTGGCCCCTCGGAATGTTCGGATATCCTGGATACTGGAGAAGTGTCGTGCGTCGATCGCAATGTGGTCAATCTGGTTGACGGTTGATTGATCAGGAGATTTTCATGTCCCCTTGTAGATAATAAGATGCGTGAACTGCGTACTAGCTACCAGAATGTCTCGCCCGGAGCGAAATCGATCAGCATGAATCCGTTGTCGGAGGTGGTGTCGTGCAGGCTGTATCTCCCTATTATGCCACAAAAAATGTCTTCTCCTCGTAGCTTGGCATTAAAATCTCCTAAGATAATTTTAATGTGATAGCCAGGGCACTGCTAATATGTCTTGGCCAAGTGCTCGAAGAACATGTCTTTGGTTTCTTCATCTGTCTCCTCTGTTGGAGCATTCGTTCATATGAGGCTTTAAACTCAAGACTTTTTGCCTGAGCCTAGTTCCAACATCAAATGCACACCCAAATAGACACTGTCTTTGTTCTCGGTAGCAGTCGCCGTAGTACATATCCCTGTCTTTTAGTTTGAGTTTGCCCGGTCCATCCCAACGCACTTTTTTTTGGATGGCGGTAATATCTGACTTGCAGCAGTTAAGGGCTTCCGCTAATTGTTCGGCTGCACGTGGTCTGTTAAGGGACCTAACATTCCAAGTACAGATCCAAAGTTCGTTGTCCTTATTTCGTTTGCTTGGGTTGTCAACAGTGAATCCATCCGTATCCTAGGTTTGTTGGTGTTTCGCAACTAAAGGTTTTATTTACGTGGCCAGGAAGTCACCCCGACGGCAAAATTCCCAACCTGGAGGGCCAGGGCTCCGAATATGTCGAAGAAGCCCTATAAGGTGTTCACTAAGTAGTTCAACCTTACTGGAACTGTACACGCAACCGTTGATTCCATCTCGAGAATTCGTTCGTTGCCGTCTGGGGTTAGATCTTTATCTCCAATTGAGGTACTAGGCACCCGATATTCACCGCGGGGAGGTGAGAATAGGAGATAAGAGACAGAGGTGGGTTTTGAGAAAAACCTGTGGAGGCTTGTGTCCTCTTGAATGCACATGTCTACCATTTGAAAACCTGCGTGCGAAATGCAAAATGCTGATTTACTTTACTTATTCATTTTCTTAAACTACGTTTTAAGGTTTAAATATTTTTGGAGATTGGAGGTTTATGACTGTGTTTTGTGTTGGCCCTCTTTGCATATGTCGTTCTATCTAAGAAGTAAACATTCTTTTTTGGTTGGATCTTGGCAGCAAACGGATTTTAAAGAAGAGTCCTCGATTTTTGTTTGTTAAACCTTCTAATCTAAATCAAAATAATTGTATTTTTTTTGTTAATAAAGTAAAAGTTAAAGAATGAATATCCATCGATTCTGCATACCCCAAGAAAAACGAAATCGCTGCTTTTTCTTGGAATTCGAGGTTAGAAGTGTTACTGGAAATTAAAAAACTATGACTGGTATAAATCAGAAATGGTTTAAATAACATTCAAAGCTACCGATTGTTGAAGAATAATAAAAGTCGAAATTAAAATGCTCAAAAAAATACATAGAAATTGTTAATCTTAGAGGTGCGACACCTTCTGGAGGAAAAAAAGAGTAAATATCTGGTATTCCACCAAAAACCTATGCCAGTTCCATCCTAATTTTTCTGCATATACAAATTAGTGGGTAAACAATTCATCCGGGAAAAGCGTCATAAGATCTAAAAGTTCACCAAACCATGCACTCTTTTCAAGATCTTGGAATTAAATTTCGAAATCCTATAAATTATATTTTTTTCCTACCACCTCTGATTACTAATTGGAATTACAGAGGTTCTTTCATGTTTATACAATAGTTGTCAAATTCAAATGCCAATTAATGAACAAACGTCATCCTTCTTCTTTTCGAACTGATTAATTTTTAGTTTAAGGATGATTTCAGGTACCTATAAAGTTCTTGAAATTGAACGCTGTGATTTTGGAATGAGATATTACTTGAAAAATCAGAAAAGGTTCATTTTTTTCCAGAGGACAGCTAGAAGCAAGGAGCGCTGGTGGTTTAGAAATTAAATCGACTTAAATTATAGATGGAAAAAAGTATAAACGAATCTTTTTGCATCTGTATAGCGGGCTTAATTGCGATTGCCAAAGCTTCATCACATTCAGATTCTCACTCTTTCATTCGTTCCATATCTATTGGTAGGTACGAGTACACCTTTACCCCTTATGCAAATTAAAATTTCGAAATGTTCAATATCAAAAGTATAGAAGAAAAAAAACTGATGGTAATGGCTTAGCACTTTTTTTTTATTGATGACTTCGCCTCCATCATCGGGAGTTTCTTGTTGGGTATCTCTGATTTTTGTGAACAAAAATACCAAATATGTAGATGTACATAGGTTGGTTGTAGGATGTGTATATTGTTATAGGTAAGGCAGGTAAAGGTATAGGTACATAAAAGGTATATCTATATATAGACTTTTTTATGTTCTTTTATAGAGATAGAGGTGAAAGTTCAAAACCCAAAATTGTACCACATCAATCGTGGCAGGGCTTTTTGCATAATTCATGCTGATTGAGCATCCCTTTTATCTGCCTATATTCAATCGCATAAATCGCAGTGCCACCATTTTACCAACCCTACACAAACGTATGTATATGTGAATGAAGTGGTGAAAAGTGTATACAGCAACAACAAACAATTCCAAGGGATTCCATACATATAAAGATAAAAACTACAGCTATGGCTAAAATAATAGGAACAAAATTTAATTTCAAGTAATTATGTCTCAAGAACTTTTCTTAGGCAAAAAATATATTACAATGTTGGTTTTCAAGATTTTGAAATTCGTTTGCAGGCTTATTTAAATACTGACCAGCATATGGTAGTGCCCTTGCGCGCGGTGGTTAGTGCGTTAGACTGTCATGCCAGAGGTCTTGGGTCCAATACCTGCCTGTGCCACCTTACTTTTTTCACGGCTACTGTCTCTTGCGAGGAATTGACAAATTCTCCAAGGGTAATTCTTATCATGAGAAGAGCTTTCTCAAATAAGCCGTTCTGGCTTAAGACTCTAGGTCCCCTCCATTCCTGACAACAGTACTCGCACATAGAAATGGTTAAGAGTTGTAAGTCATTAGGCTCTAGTTCTCAAAGGACTGTTGCGCCACCAAATTTATTTATTTTTATAGCAAATACACTAGATTTAAACTTCATAAGACAATTAATTTCGTCAAAACATATCCATTCGTTTTATTTGTTGATAGATTTGATATTAGGAATAGTACCCTAAATGGAATTGGTCTCAATAAGATTCAAGTCATTATAAGGTATTTTAATTCGACCTTGACACACAGTCAACCAAGAGAACTAACTCTTAAGTATTATGGTATCACCTTCAAACTTGGATTTGGGTTTTTTAAAACTTTTTTTATATTGGACGATAAACAAACATTTTTCCATCATCCATTCCATAAATAAAATGTTTGCTTTAACGAGGAGCTAACATCGACTCAGACCACTACCTCATTCTAGCCAAGGTAGCTTTTCGAGTTAACAGGTCCAAGGCAAAATAGGAAACTGCTGGAAATAATACAACGTCAAACGGCTACATTCGCAAGACATCGCTAAATCTATCTCTGGCCGAGTCGCACAATGTATCGAGAACCATTGGCAACTTTGCCAAGATGCAATTAGAGAAGCCACCTCTGAAGTGCTGATATGTGGTTTAAATTCTCCGTAAATAAGCAAAGCATTCACTATACTGCTTCCTTTATCGAAGCCCAAATTTAGACAGAGTATCAACTTTTCGTGAATTTGATGCTTTGTCTGATTCCATCCAAAAAAATTGTTTCGTCCTATCCTCGCACTGAAATTGTTGTTACGGGCGATTTCAATGTTCACAATTCTTCATGTCTTAAACATTCAGTCCAGACAACACCCGATGGAGTGTATGCAGAAATCTTCGCCGAGTCGAACCGAATATCAGACGTTGAAGGTCCAGCGAAAAAACACTCTTGACTTGTATCTTACCTCTGACCCTGTACACTGCTAGTGTTCTATCTCCTTTAGGCACATCTAAGCATTGTGTTATATCAGGATATTTCTCGTGTCAAAACTGATCAGAAAGAGGTCCTAAGAGAACCGTTTGGCAATACGAAAAAGCAAACTGGGACGGGCACAATAATTACTTCAGGATCTTTAACTGGTCACTATGCTTTCTCGATAGAGAGGTGATAGTGACGTTGACGCCTGCGCTGATATGATCACAAGTTTAATTCTCCTGGGAATGAGAACTTTTAGACTGAGCAGGGTTAAAGGTATCAGACCCAAATAAAACGAATGGTTTGATGCGATCTTTAAAGAGGTTATTAGGGCCAAAGAGGTAAGTTTCGGTTGCTATAAAGCCAACCGTATTGAGGAAAGCCGGCAAAAGTTTAAACAAGCCAGGAAGGCCTGCAACGCCCATATTCGATGGATCAAATTTTTAAATGATCAAAATTGACGGTAAAAAATACTGCAATGCCCCAAAGGCAGTACAAATTTTTTGTCATTTGTGAAAAAACATGAGAAATTCTTCCTCTTCATCGGTTCTTACGCTCGTTGAAAATGAACTCCTTTTGTTAGCACTTTATAGAAAATTTATCTCTTTACTTGGCACTTCGCAGCCAATTCTACGCCGCAGTAATTGTAGTGACTCCACCTGTACTTGAGCGAGTTAATGATTCTATGGAGCAAATCTTTTTTCGCAGTCGTACTTTAGCGAGAGTCCTAAAAGATATTAACATACATAAAGCTGCTGGTTCGGATGGTATCCCCGCTATTGCACTGAAGAGGTGTTCTTCAACGCTGGCAAAACCAGTGCGTAAGCTTTTTATGTCCTACTCCTCAGGTCTCGTTCCAAGCGGATGAAAAACTGCATTTTCCAGCCCATCCCCAAAAAAGGCGAATGTTCCTCACCCTCTAATTACCGCTGATTAATTATCAGCGTAAGAAATATTTTGAAGATCGAAAGCTTCTTAATGTCTGGCAGTACCTCTTTCGAAGCAATAGGTCCACTGGTGATCTCATCGTTCATCTCACCGAATAGTGGAGCAAATCTTTACATCGGTTTGCAGAAAGTAAAATTATTGCACTTGGTATTGCAAAAACATTTAATAGGGTTTGGCAACATCGAAAATGAGTGCTTTTGGTTTTCACGAATTACTGCTTCATTGAATTAGTAACTTCCTCTCGGATTGTTCAATACAAGTAGTATTGGATGGATTCCAGTCTGAAACCCACAAAATAAATGCTGGTGTGCCCCAGGGATCTGTTTTATCCCCAACACTCTTTCTCATTTTTATTAATGATCTCCTGTCCGCAATATCTAATCCAATACATTGTTTCGCTGACGATAATACTATTAGCTTTTCTTATTCTTTTTCAGACTCACATCCCTCTTCTTCGGATGTGGAGCTCCAACGACAAATTATGATAAGCTCATTAAATTCCGACCTTAACAGGCGATGCAAGAAATATTTCACCCCTTCTGATCTGGCTGTTATCTACGAGACTTACATACGTCAAAAAAAAATTCACGGTTTCTCAAATATTGACACTACCGCAGATCCTGGAAAAACTAGAAGAAAATCAAATTGACACTTATCATCTTTTCATCGATATCAATGACGCATATGACAGCATCTACAGTTTTGGCATCCCTGCTGTTACATAAAGGTTGCAAGCAACTTAACAGATCCTTTCAATGTCAAAAAAAGTTTTAGTGAAGGAAATGTGCTGTAACGCAATTTCTTTAACATCTTCCTTGAACACTATATATGTCCAAAGTCTATCCAACTGCTGGCATATAGTGATCACAAAGTCAGAAAAAGTCAGCGTGATATCAATATGGCTTTTGCAAGTATTGTGAGTACCTGCTGTCATCATGCAAGGGCTTACAACACCGTTTTCTCGGTCAAAACGTCACCATCGACAGGCGCAACTTTGTGTTCGTTAAGTACTATGTCTACCTTGGATCCGCTTTGCCCACAGCAAGCAACAACACCGCTAAGATCAAACGAAGCATTACTCTTGCTAACCGCTGTTTCTTCGGGCTAAGAAAGAAATTGAGTAGGAAAGCTTCACCTCGAGCAACCAAATGTCGCTATATAAGGTTCCCATCATCCCCGTCTTGCTTTACGGTGCAGAACCATGGACTATGACAAAAGTGTATGAAAGCACCATGTGTCGTTTCAAGTAAAACAAAAACATTCAACCTCAAAAGTAAGAACTGTTCCTATTATTAAAGCCATAGCTGTAGAAAGTTGTATTGGTATTCAAAATATAATTCACTACAACCATGATGGTAAAAGAATAATTTGAAAACAAAATATTTTCAAATGTCAAAGAATATAAAGAAGGTTGACGGAAATGAAGGGAGGAAGAAGCTATGCGAAAATCCTCTTTTTTTCCGTACGTATTTTACGGATTGATTGACACGTTTAACTGAGAGAAAACGTAGGTAATAGAAATTGATAAAAGACTAATTAAAAGAAACCCCTAAATCCATTATATCCGTTTACTGTTTACGTTAATGCAATTTGCAAAAGAAAAAAAACGCCAAAATACAAATTAATATCATGTCAGTAAAGTGATATGATTTAATTAATTTAATTTTGTGTTCGGAGTACCTTAATCAAACATCAATTTTTGATGAGTAAATTTGTACAAAAATCAGTTTGCATTAACAATTTTTCATATAAGAGAAGTGGAATAACCGTTTTTGAATATTGAAAAACAAACTCGTCCTAAGGGAGCTGTGTGTCGACAATTTAATAGCAATTGATTTTTTTTGTATTTCTTACTTGGTCTTCAAGCTTTTCTAAGACATATCGAAAGTTAGGTTTCGAGGTGAAGAACGGAGAGTGACAAATTTATATTCCTGTACTCGTGACGAATATGATTAACATTGTTCTCAATGGTATGACAGATCGTGATCACCTTTAACATTTTAACAAATCGTTAAAAATATTAATTTTAAATAAAATAAATAAATCACCGTGATTAGCGAAATCACGGAGATAGTTCTTAAGTACATTACCAGCTGAGCCACGAGCTGTGGACTAAGTGTTAATTAGAGCGACATTGAACTGATGCTCCAAATGTTAAAATACATCCCTTCACCCTACCCCGACTGAACGTTTAGATCCTGTCTTTATCCTCCAGCGTGAAATATCTGGGAGTCATTCTAGATCCCAAGCTAAATTAAAAACAAAACATCGAATACTGGCTAAGACGCCCTGCATAGTCTTTTACGCCTGGTTGAACAATTTTTGGTAAGAAGCAGGTCCTTCAATTTAAGAATATATGTGGACGAACATATCCATTGTGCGCCCTGTTTTGTCGTATGGATCGATTGTGTCGTGTTCTGTGCTTTACAAGAAATACAATATCGACGAATAAGGAAGGTTCCAAGGATAGCTAGTGTCGAAAATACAGAGACTCTTTGATCAGTTCGGCCACAACATCTTCTATACTGGTTCAACTATCTAGTCTAATCATCAACCTCTGTGTTATACTTATTTGGGTTCCAGGTCATAGTGGCATTGATGAAAATGAACGACCTGCTGAGTTGGTCCAGCAAGGATTAGGCCTTCATAGCTCACTTTCGGAAAGTTTAAAAATTCCTCTTGGAACTATGAAACAAAATTTTATCAATTTTTCTGACAGAATCCAAACGAAGGTGGAATAGGTTAACGGACCGTACAGAAACCGTTATATTGAACTTTTATGCAGAACCCGATAGTGGTAGGTCTCTGGAATATGTAGCGTGCATTGGCCAAAAGGATCGCATGCAGCAAAGCTGGGTGTCCCTTACAATTTTCACTGCAGTAGTTGCGAAAACCAACGTGAAAGGAAAACTCAGTTGCGTTGACCTCCACAAAATTAAAAATGAAAATTGCTTGTTAAGCTAACCCTTCAATCTCGTTAGTGTTGTTGTTATCCAATATTCCAGTAAAATATGTCGAAAGCCAATATTTCACCGTCAAAATCTTCAAAACCATAAAGTTAATTACGTACAGCTTTTTTAATCAAAATTTTATCTTTTTCAAAAATTAAATACTTAACGCATTTTATTTTTAATTATTAAATTGGACTTCCTTGAATAGCCGACCTAATATATACGAAAAAAAAAACTTGGAGTATAATAAACGAAATATTGGGTTTGCAAAAAAGTTTCTGTGGGTGAAATTATACAACATAACCTTTGTAAAACGTCCAACGTTGGTGACATCACTAAAATACTTGCTGAATTTTTCTCAACAAAAGCAACTAAGAATGCACACAAACCATGTCAGCCTTCTTAACAAATGTATCAATCAATATATGTGTGTAGAAGAAGCTTATGAAATCGAAATTAAATAAGCTTCGAAAACCTAATAAAAGCTCAGGTGCTGACGGAATAGGGGGGTCTGACATTACTGGCACCATTGATTTAACAAATTTTGAGCAGAAGTCTAATACAAGGGTAAGTTCCGAAAATTTCGAAAACTTCAGTTATTCCTCCCATTTATAAAAGAAACAAAAAATGTGAAATAACCAAATTTCAAACTTACCCTCTGTTGAAAAACGCCTTGAAATTGTTGTAAGATGACTAAACAAATTTATCGAAAAAACTGCCTGCTGCAATCAAATTAATATGGTTTTCAAAAAGAAAATGTACGGGAAGACATCTTGGTGAATTCTGTAGTACGTTTAAAAGAAATCTCAATAAAGATTTTTTTTATAATAAACACACACTCAAGGGGATATTACTACCCTTATTATGCAGAGGCACAGTGTGAGCGCTAGGAAAAGGAGAAAGGGGTTGAAAGGAGATGTCGGTGCACATTGGTTTTGAATTCCTGAATATTGCACACATTCGCGTAGTACCGCTAAAGAACGAATCTCTGTATTTGACAGTACGGCCGAAATTGGGCTCGAGGGTAAACTGATGAGCATTCCTAGAAGCGCGAGTATTACGGTTGAACTGTTTAAGGGGAGGAATGCAACTTGCTATTTCACTAGAGCATAAGCCGTTAAAATAACGGTAAAAAAGGGTCAGACAAGAGACCTTACGACGATGTTTAAGCGAACTAAATGAACTTATGATGATATTATCATCTATCAATACTATCCAAGAGGCTTTAGTAAGTTGCAGGAGCACCAGCCCAGATATGGGAGTTATACTCAAGCTTTGGACGTATATAGTTCTGGTAAATAACAGCTAGATTAGAGGGGGAGAAAAACTTCTTGCATCGCCTTAGAAAACATAAAACATCTTGTTGCATTTTTGGCGACATAGCGTATGTGTATGTGATCGTTTCACATAAGGTGGTTGGTGATACACATACCAAGAATATCGAGATGTTCAGTTTCCTCGATGCAAGTACCATTTGTGGATAATGGCAGGGGGGGTATATTTCGCTTTAACGATACAAGACAGCATTGTGTTTGCGAAGCATTAAATTCCACGCGGTTTTTTAATCTCCATCGAACAATGCTGTTTAGGTCGGAATTTAATGAGCTTACCATATTTTGTGGTTGCAGTTCTACATCCGAAGAAGAGTAATGTGAGTCTGAAAACGAAATGAAAATTATCGTCAGCGGAACAATATATTGGATTATATGTGGCAGACAGGAGATCATTAATAAAAATGAGAAAGAGTGTTGGAGATAGAACAGAGCCCTGGGGCACACCAGTATTTATTTTATGGTTTTCAGACTTGAACCCATCCATTACTACTTGCATTGAATGACCCGAAAGGTAATTACTAATCCAATAAGGCAGAGATTCATGCAAACCGAAAGCACGCATTTTCGATAAGAGAGCCTGAGGCCAAACCCTCTCAAATGCTTTTGAAATATCAAGTGCAATAATCTTACTTTCTCCAAAGCGATGTAAAGATTTGCTCCACTGTTCGGTGAGATGAATCATGAGATCACCAGTGGACCTATTGCTTCGAAAGCCGTACTGCTGGTCATTAAGAAGCTTTCGATCTTCGAGATATTTATTGAGCTGATAATTAAGCAGCGTTTGAATGACCTTCAAAAGAAGGTATGTAAGTGAAATCGGTCGGTAATTAGAGGGTGAGGAAGATTCGACTTTTTTGGGTATGGGCTGGATGGAAAACTGTTCCATCCTTTCGGAACGAAAACTGAGGATTAGGACAGATGAAAAAGCTTACGCATTGGTTTTGCCAGCGTAGAAGAACACCTTTTCAGAACAATAGCGGGTATACCATCCGGACCAGCGGATTTATGTGTGTTTAGATCTCTAAAGGCTCTTGCCACAGTACGAGTGCGAAAAAAGATTGGTCGCATAGAATCACTAACTCGCTCAAGTACAAGCGGAGTCATAACACTCACTGGCAGCGTAGAATTGGTGGCGAACTGCATAGCAAAGAAATAAGCATCTCTAAAGAGCTAACAAAAGGAGTGTCATTGGCAAGGAGCGTAGGAACCGATGAAGAGGATGCAACGGAAACATAGTATATTATGTACCTAGATATTGTTATTAGGCGCTTGTGTCTTAAAATTCCACTAAAACACCTTCGGAAATGAAGAAAAACATAATATATGTATGTACTTCAATGTTGATTATGGAGCCTTACACATTAAGAACTATTGATGCCCTACAGATCATTTTTTATTTTGAAAAGAGTCAAATGGTTTTGACTGTGGAACGCGAGAAATGAGCATGAAATTATTTATTTAACGTCGAAGATGTCGATACCAAAGAAAACGATACAATTTGTAACGAAGCGTCACACTCCTACTACCGACCGACACCAATCAACCGCCATCTGCATACCCACCAAGTGAAATAAGTGACACCAACACGCAGCCGAAGTACAAAAACAAAATACACGCGATATTGTTGTTCGTCATAATAGAGTTCACATTTGGTTCCTGTAGGAGAATTGACTTATGAAAACAAGAAATCCGAAGAAGGGAGAAGCTTGCTCGCCGAAGTTAATTAAAGGTTTTGAGCTTTATGTTCAGAAGCGCAAGTTTCCTCCGATATTCCCCTTCTCTATTAGGAGTCGATGTGCCGTTGCTCCATAGCGTGCTGTGTAGTAACAACAAACTATTGTGTTATTCCCCTTTACCCTTTCGGTGTCGATGGCACTCGCCGAATTATAGTGTTGTTACCCTTCACCCTTCCGGTGTCGACGGGCACTTACCATATTATAAAGTAATTTCCCTTCACCCTTCCGGTATCGATGGGCTCTTGGCCACAGGATTAAGTTCGTATATAAAAGGTATTATTATCTATAGGTATCCTATTGTTTAGTCTTTAGCCACTTTATTGGATTAGATAACAAATAAAATCTGAAAAATAAAAATTTAATTCTTTTTATTTGAAAAAGAGTAGTTTGGTCAACTCTCTATACTCGAGTTTCGTGGTTTCTTGAGACGACCCTGGAATCCGTCGAGCTTACCTCAGCAAAAAAGAAGCATCACACATTTATGCCACATCATCATATCAAACAAATTTGGAAGCTATTGAAAGGTTGTACTAAAAAGATGTGGTAGATTGTTTGGTAAAGGGATTAACAAATACGATTTTCAATGGAGATAGATGCATTCTTCTATAGGATTCTGGTGTGACAAACGAACTCAAGACAACACAAAAGTGCATTAGGATCATTAACTCTAAGAAAAGCTTTTCTTTCGGGAAGCTAATATTTTAATCATTGTGATTATATTTTGTGGCCAGAAGGAAAACCTTCTCACAAGAATTTTTAAGTTCTAATGATAAAGTTATGGAATAACAAAAAAAAACGAGTTCAACTACAAAATATGGGAATGCGGGCCTTAATCACTTTTTGAGCTTACTTTCTTACTAAAACTTTTTGTTTTCAAAAGATTCAGTTTTTGACAATTATTTTTTCTGAAGCTTATTTCTAAAATTCTTTCCATTGGCTTCAACTTGTTTTCGCAAAGCCTAAACAAATTATACACCTTAACCTCCCTCAGTTTACTAATTTAATAATTTTTGAGATCTCTAATGAATGCAAATAAAAGCGCAGCGAATCACAGTTTAATGCAGGCCTAACAATACCTTAAAATATATAAATGATAGTAGATTTAAATTTATAAATTAAGACCATTTTTAGTAATTCAAAAAATATATTATAAAGCCCATTGTTTAAAAGCAAAAATAAAAACCGATTTGTCTTCAATTTTAGAATCATCTACTCATCGTTTATATAGATCGAATATGATTGGGAGTATGATATTAATAAAGACATAAATTTAAGCTTCAAAAACATATTTAACTAGATCTATATTTATAAAAACATAAACAAATAAAAATATACTAAGAAAATAATGAGGTATTTCGTTGATGCCATATATTTCTTGAATTCAATTTAATGCAAACACATAAAGAACATTCTTTCTTTTCCATTGCGCCATTTCAGTGCCATTAAATATATTTAATTATAAATTAATTTATTTTTCTTTACTGTGCGCGCTCTTGCTTTCAGGATCCTGGATTCTTTTTTCATTCATTTGTATTTTTTCCATGGACCTTTCCTGGAGAGGAAAATTCGAAAAACCACAAACTCAGTGCCAACAATGTTCGTTGGTCCCCTGGAATCTATAAATATCGACTAATGGATTTTTAATGTTTTTCTCATTATTTCCAATGGAATCGGTTTGGTTTTGGTCCTGGTTGCGAATTGCGAGTCCTGCTTGTGAGTCCTGCTCGCTATAGTATTGCTGATTCTTCATTATACATATGCATGGAGGTATGGGTGTATGTATAAGGATATGACACGAACTATGGTAGATGTTTGGGCCAAAAACGAACAAAAACTTTATGTTCTGCAATGCCAAAGAGTTAACGCCCGCGAAGGCGACTATGCGTGATTGTATCTTACAGGAGTGTGTGGACACGAATATACCGTGCGGTAACGAACGGCACATGAATGCCTGCATTCAATCAGGTTGAAGATGATAGCAGGACAAAATAAAAAAACGAATGGTTAATTTTTTTTGAAATTGTATAAAAAGAAACTTTATTTTCAGTTAAATTGTTGCATTAATAAGCAGAAAGGTACTTATTTAAAGGCAACCAAGTTTGATCAACAGAATTAAGAAATTAAACTACACTAAAAAATAACATTGAAACCATTTAAGTATTAGAACTTATAAATTAACGTTCTTCATAAATTTCAAAAGTTAAGCTACAAGAACGCAAACTTATGTGTTAATAAATGCAATAGAAGTTTGGACAGAAAGGCATAGTTGTTTGTCAAAGTTCTCTTCTCCGACAAGAAAAAAACAAACTCTTTTCCAGGTTTACAAACATTTCTCTGTACAAATGGTAAAGGGGCTTAAGTCCTTAAGTCGACTAAAGCCAAAAATAATTTCTTTGAACAATTTAATAAAAGAAACAATTATTAAATTTAGAAGTCTCAATTCAGGACTGTAAAAACGGCTTAATTCGACTATATTTGAAAATCAGCAATTGGCAAAAACGTCTTAACTGCATACGACGGCTTATGTCGTAAGAAGTCGTTTTTGATTTGAAAGAGAATATTAAGTACAATAAGGACAATTTTCCAAAAACAAAATCATTGAGAAAAAAATAAAATTTGCAGTTACTTTTTAGTTTGAAAGAAAGATTTAACGGACGTAAGCCACTTTACCCGAAATATAAACGTTGTTTCAAAATCAAACAAGCCGTTTTACGTTTTTACGTTCAAATTACTTACTAACTTACTAACTTAAGGTGGCGCTACAGTCCGGGACGGACCTGGGCCTCAACCAACATGCGTCCCCAGCCAGCTCGGTTCCTAGCTAGCTGTCTCCAGTTTCGCACGCCAAGTTGGTTGAGGTCCTCTCCCACCTGGGTGCGCCACCTGAGTCGCGGTCTTGCTCTACTGCGCCGTCCCTCGGGATTGGATTCGAAGACCTTCTGCGCAGGAGCGTTGATACGCTCTACATGACCTAGCCATCTAAGCCGTTGGACTTTAATTCTGCTAACTAGGTCAGTGTCGCTGTACAGCCAGTATATATCTTCTCCTCCATTCTCTATCTTTGCGTACGTAACCAAATATCACCCAAAGAATTTTTCTCTCGAAGCATCCTAGGACGCTCTCATCTTTCTTTGACAGGGTCCAGGCCTAAGCACCATAAATCAGAATCGGGATGACGAGTGCCTTATAGATGGTGATTTTACATGCTCAAGAGAGGACTTTACTTTTCAATTGCCTTCTAAGTCCAAAGAAGTAGCGATTTGAAAGAGTTATTCTTCGTTTGATTTCAGCGCTGGTGTCGTTGTCTGTGTTTATATCGGTGGCTAGGTAGACAAAGTCCTTAACTACCTCAAATTTTATGCTGCCATGGTGACGTTTTGTCCACGACGTCGTTGTTCAGTGTCCTTTTTTGATGACAGAATATACTTGGTCTTGCGCTCATTGACCACTAAACCCATCTTTTTCGCTTCCGTCGCAATGCTAAAAAACGTCCACTGACATCACGCTTTGAGCTTCCAATTATTTCAATATCATCTGCGTATCCGAGTAATTGGATGGACCTTTGGAAGATTGTGCCTCTAGTGTTGACGGTTGAGTTTTGCACAATTCTTTCCAGAACGATATTGAAGAAGTCGCATGACAATGCATCGCCTTGTCTAAAACCCTTTTTGACATCAAATACATCGGTGAGATCTTTTCCGACATTGATAGAGCAGCGTGCATTCTCCATCGTTATTCTGCACAAACGGATAAGTTTGACAGGGATGCCAAAACTAGACATTGCTCGGTAGAGCTCTTCCCTATAGATGCTGTCAGAGGCGGCTTTAAAATCGATAAAGAAATGGTGGGTATCGATTTGAAGCTCCTGCGTTTTTTCCAAGATCTGCCGTAGTGTGAATATTTGATAATTACCAATCAGGTTGTTGACGAACGGCTTCAGACGTTCACATAATACGGCGGGGAAGATCTTAAACGCAAAGTTAAGGAGACTGATGCCTCTGTAGTTGGCGCAACTTAGAGGATCTCCTTTGTTATATTGTATCGGGCATACTATGCTGAGATTCCACTTCATCGGGCATGCTTTCTTCCGAACATATTTTTCAGATGAGTTGGTGCATGCTCCCTACCAAACCATCGCCTGCTCCTTTGAATAGTTCGCAGCGATGCCGTCAGCTCCAGCAGCTTTGTTTGACTTAAGCTTAGATATAGCTATATTCACTTCGTCGTGGGTAGGCGGAATTGTTGATCTGCGTCGCCGAGGTTGAGTGGTTCTATCTCCCTTACAGCGGAATTCGGTGCGTCAAATGCAGTTATATAATGTGGAGAAGTGATCTTTTCATATTCTCAGCATTGACTGAGGTTCTACAACGATGTTCCCCTGATCGTCTTTACAGGCTTCGGTTCGTGGCTGGTACCCTTGGGAGTTTTTTTTTACCTTTTGGTAAAATAAACGAACCTCATTCCTGTTGTGACTCCCTCTATCTCCTCGATCGCACACTTCTCATGCTCTCTTTTTTTCATCTAAGAAGCCGGTGTTCCTTTCTCCCCTTCTACTCGTAGAGCTCGCGAGCAGCTCTAGTCCTTTTGTGCAGCGGCGTTTTGTGTGCCTCTTGTTTCGCTGCGTGCGCTTGCCGGCATTCGTCGTCAAACCAGGGGTTTCGCTGTGGTGGACGTGTGAAACGTAGTACTTCAGGGGCTACATCTCTGATAGCTGCAAGGCAATGTTGCCACTGGTTTTCAATGCTTAATGCAGGCAGCACGTCGAAACTTTTCACAGTACTTCCTTGTTTTGGCTTGGATAGAGTTATCCGTAGCCGTACCTTGGCAACAACGAACTAGTTGAATATTCGGATATGCTATACTGGAGAAGTGTCGTGCGTCGATCGCAATGTGGTCGATCTGGTTGACGGCTGATGGATCAGGAGATTTCTATGTCCCCTTGTGGATATTGGGATGCGTGAACTGCGTACTAGCTACCAGAACGTCTCGCCGCGCATCGAAATCGATCAGCCTTAATCCGTTATCGGAGGTGGTGTCGTGCAGGCTGTATCTCCCGATTGTGCCACCAAAGGTGTCTTCTCTTCCTAGCTTGGCATTAAAATCTCCTAATACAATTTTGATGTCATATCCAGGGCACTGCTCATATGTCTTGTCCAAAAGTGCGAAGAATATGTCTTTGATGTCTTCATCTTTCTCCTCTGTTGGGGCATTCGCGCATATTAGGCCTATGTTGGCGAATTTAGGCTTGATGCGGATTTTCGTGATGCGCTCGCTCACACCGTAGAAACTCAAGACTTTTTGCTTGAGTCTAGTTCCAACAACAGATCCACACACAAATAGACGCTGTCTTTGTTCTCGGTAGCAGTCGCCGTAGTATGTATCGCAGTCTTTTAGTTTGCGTTTGCCCGGTCCATCCCATCGCACTTCTTGGATGGCGGTAATATCTGCCTTGCAGATATTACTTGCCGCTGCCGTCTGGATAAGGAGAGGTGCCTTTGTGCAAACACCTCTCCTCCCCTCTCTCGTTTGCTGTCCTCAACAACTTTTCACTGGGGTTGGAACCCAATCTCCAGTTGATTTACTAGGCACCCGATGTTTTCGAAATTTAGGTCAGAACTACTTTACAAGTGATGGAAAAAACGTTCCTGCTAGAACGATGTCACCAACTTTTATTTTGAATGTCTATAACAAATAACACTAAGTAATATAAGGCCAACATTCAAGAAATAGAATAATTTCACTATTGTAAACTGCAATAGGACTAATTGAAATGAATATGCCAGCATTTATTTCAATCTTCAAAGCACTCTTGATATTCATTTTTTGATATGTCCTTGAGAATTTTCAGCAATTCGGCCTTTATTTCTTCAATCTAGGAAAAACGCTGTCCTTTCATGGGTCTCTTCAACTTTGGAAACAGGAAAAAGTCATACGGAGCCAAGTAAGTATGCAGGTTGGGGTATGACTACGGTATTGTTTTTGGCCTAAAAATTACGAACAATCAACGTTGAGTGAGCAAGTGTGTTATCGTGGTGCAAAAGCCATGAGTTGTTTTTCCATAAATCTGAGCGTTTTTTTCGGATTGCTTCACGCTTTTTGGTAAGAACACTTGAGATCCTACGCCATTACAATCGAAGAAACAGTGTGCAAAAGCTTCACATTTGATCGAACTTGACGTGCCTTTTTCGCTTTTGGCGACGTTGGATGCTTCCAGTTGGCCGATTGTGCTTTGGTTTGGACATCATAACCGTACATCCATGTTTCATCGCCAGTTAGGACCTTTTGAAGCAAACTTGGATCATCGTTAACGTCATTTAACAGCTCCTGAGCGATATTCATGCCATTGTTTTTTTGGTAAAAATTCAGCAATTTCAGCAAAAATCGACGAGCTCATAAAAATCCAGACAAAGTAAACAATGAATATAGCTGAAAATTGCAGCATACTTTAGGGGCATGTATAAACAAAATAATAAAAAGAAATGGTGACCTTCGGACTCTCCACACCCACGATATTTAAAAATTCCAGGTAATTTTTAAACACAGCAACAATAAGTTGGTCCTTTTTCGTAAAATAGTTTCGACTTTTTCACTTTTTGAAAATGCATTACTGATCAGTATTTCCGCAAGTCGTAACGATACTTTACTGACGTCTTAAACTTTTCCTCTTATACCATCATTAAAACCTCTAAATATATGCATGAGCAAAATTTAACCCGCCAGACTAAAACTGGATATACAGTGGCTCATATTTTCCGGCAAGTGTTTTTTTTTACATTTCTCGACGTTTCAACGTAGCAAGAGTCGAAATAAAAAGATGTACGTAGGTTCGAGACGTTTTTTTTGTCATCCATAGCTCAAGAACCAGAAGAAATATCGACTTTAAATTAATTTTGTCATACAGATAATAATGAAGAAAGGGCTCTCAAAAAAAATTGCGTAGGTAGGGTAGGAAAATTTTGATTAACCCTAAATATCTCACGAACAAATAACGCTAGAGACTTGAATTAAATTTTATATTATATATTGTAACGTGATACCAAATCAAAATATTTTTGGAAAAAATCCAACTAACGGTTTTTTTATAAATAAAAAAAACTGAAAAAAAATGTGCCACCTCAAAAATTTTACGAATAAAAATGATCTTATCTCTAAAACAATTTTGTGCAACGAAAATAAAGTTTTTAACATTTGGTTAAATTTTAAGAAAAATCAAATTGACCATTTTTCTGTAAAAATAAAAACCTTCAAAAAACATTACTCAAACTTGGTAAAAATTTACTTTCGACTCAAATAGCTTTTCAAAAATTAAAAATATTTTATTAAAACTTGTTTTATTTCACAGAAAATATTGTTTTTGATATTCAGTAGTTTTTTTTCATAAAAATCCAACAATTTGTTTTTTTTTTGGCAAAAATAATGTTCGGTTCTTGATTGCACTCAAATTAATTTCATTCATCCAATTTGTAAAAATTTAAGAAATGCTACTTAAATTGGTAAACATTTGTTTCGACTAAAAATCTATTTAACAAAACTAGATTTTCAAAATAAACTATTTCTTTATATAAAAAATATTGTTGGTAATTTTAAAATTTTTAAAAACAATTCAACTGACAACTTTTTTAACCCAACACGAAAATCTACAAACTTTAAGGCAGTAAACGACCTACTTACATCATTGGAAGCAGAGGGTTTCATGGTGATTGCCTATGCTGACGACGTTGGGAATCACCCCTAAGTTCTCTCGGAGCTCCTACAAAATTCCTTAAATAGGCTAACAAAATGGACTAAGCAATGTGGCTTGGACATCAATCCACATAAAACAGAATTAATACTCTTTTCGAGAAGATATAAAATGCCTCAGATTAGCACACCCAAGATTAGAGGAATACCATTAGGCTTTTCTGACCAAGCTAAATATTTAGGCCTCATTTTAGACAAAAAACTAAATTGAAAGGCAAATATTGATGAAAGAGTAAAAAAGGCTACTGTACCGCTTTTAACTTGTAAAATGGCCATAGGATCAAAATGGGGCCTCTCCCTAAAAATAACCCACTGGCTATACACTTCGGTAATAAGACCGATAGTCATTTATGAAGCTGTCGTATGGTGGACCGCACTGGACAAAATGGTAAATCTAAATAAGCTCATCAAAGTCCAGCGGTCAGCAGGTATTTGCATCACAAGAGCACTCCGCTCAACACCAACCGCAGCACTGGAAGTGCTTTTAAACCTAACACCTCTTGACATCTTCTCCAAACAGGTGGCTGCCAACTCATGTGTAAGGCTTAGAGCCCCCTCTCAATGGACCAGCAACAATACTGGACATACTACCTTTGTAGACTGTTTCAGATCTACCCCATATCGCTTAGACTATACCACCCCAAAAATAGTATTCAGTAAAAGCTTCCATGTGTCCATCCCTTCAAGATACTCCTGGGAAGAAGAGAGACCCCTGGAAGACGATTCGGAACACTTCTATACTGAGACGGTTCAAAGACCGATCACGGAGTTGGAAGTGGTATCTTTTCGGAACAACTGAATCTCAGTCTTTCCTATAGACTTCCCAATCAATGTAGTGTATTCCAGGCAGAAGCAATGGCGATTAAAGAAGCACTATCCTGGCTCAAAGAAAACGTTATATCTTGTAAGGATATACGATTCTTCTCAGACAGCCAAGCCGCTCTTCAATCTCTCGCGTCTGTCTCCACAAACTCTCAAACAGTCCACGATTGTCGATCATCTCTGAATGAGATGACGGAACAGTTTATCATTCATCTCATTTGGGTGCCGGACCACAGAGACATTCCGGGAAATTGCAAAGCCGAAAGGCTCGCCAAAAACGGAACACTTCTGCCTACTGTTAGACAAAAACATAACATAGGAACACCACTTGCTACATGCAAATATCTTTTCAAACAATATGCTCTAGAATCAACAAATGCTTGATGGAGGAGGAAGAGGAAACAGTCTATGCTATGTACATGTCCAGCATTCTCCATTAGAAGGAATAACTTTCTCGGTAATCCCTTCTTCGATGACACCAGTGAACTGGCAACGATTGACACAAAACGTCCCTCTAACTTTATTAGAGTACGAAATGGTTTGTTTAAGTTCATTACTCCCCCATGAGTAACCTCATTAGTGGTATCACAAGCCAAGTTTAGGCACCGATCCTTACCTTTAGACCATGGTTAGGTACCGGAAGCTTACGTTGGGTTGTCAGGCTAACTCACCGGTTATTCATGTTTTGAGTATTAAAATAACAACTTCAAATTACTTAATTTTGAATAAGTTTTGATTCAGATTCAGAATTTGATGATCTATGAGCATACTTAGCTGCCACTGAAAGCTCTCACCAGGGAATCTAAAAACGACAGCGACAACTTAATTTATGAACATGTTTATTTAATTATATCAAATTTAAAAAAGTCCAATACTCGTTACTTGTAGTGCCTGATCAGAAAGTTATTTTGTATCCTCTTCTCCTCATCGAAGAGGATACATCATTATTTCACTCTGTCAAATGCCTTTAAAACATCAATAATAATCTTACTTTCTCCAAATCCCAGCAAGAACTTGTTGTACTAACCTATTGCTTTAAAAGTAATACTGCGGGTCATTAAGAAGTTTTGGTTACTCAAGATATTTCTTGAAAGAAAAATCGGTATTAAGCCACAAAATAAATGGTGGTGTGCCTCAGGGCTCTATTCTATCTCCAACACTCCTTCTCAATTTTATTAATGATCTCCTGTCTGCAACTTTTCATCCAATAAAATGTTTTGCTAACTATAATACTCTTAGCTTTTCATACTCGTTTTCAGAATCAAATCTTTCTTATCCGAACTGTAACGACAAAATATGATAAGCTCATTAAATTCCTACCGAAAAAGCTTTGTACAATGGCGAATAAAAACCGTGAATTTAATGCCTTGAAAACACAATGCTGTCTTGTATCGCTAAAGCGAGATATACCCCTTGCCATGGATGGTACTTACATGGAGGAGACGGACATATCGATATTCCCAAAGTCGTCAAAAATGCCGCAAGATGTTTGAGGGTCCTAAGGCAATGCAAGAAACTTGTCTTCCCTTTTGATCTGGCTGTTATCTACAAGAGTTATATACGGCAAAGACTTGAGTAAATTTCCATCTTTAGAAGCATTCATCTAGAGTTTAGGTATTCATGATTAACTGTCAACTCATATGAAATGTCAACACATGAAATGTCAATGTCAACACAGTTTGACATTCTTAACTGTCAAATCATAGACAACAACTTTTCATGCAGCTAAAGAAACACCCATTCAAAATTTGTTTTGAACATAGCTGTCAATCATGTTTATACAAAAAGATAGATAGTCTCTTTGCCACGCCTTAGACTTTGACTTCAGTGTTGTCGAGTCTCCTTATAAGATGTTTGGAAATTTGTTCATACAGTGTAAATTTTATTTAAATTTGTGAGGAAATAAGATTGATAAGCATTTATTTCGAATTATTTTGTAAAACATTAAAATCAATTTCAGACCCTCGTTTTTTATAAAAACCATGGCAATTAAACATAAACATTTCTTAACCATAACAAAATTAAATATTAGTACGTTGTTTTACAAAATGTCTGTATACATAAACCAAAGTCATTTATGTAAGTTCATCCAATTTAACTTTGAACTGATTTTTCTACCGCACACTTCTTAAACACTAACATTTACATTATTCTATTACTATTTCCATTATTCTATATACGTATGTATATAAAAGCCCTTGAGAATTATATCCTTGGCCAACTAATCACAAAAGTAAACTTGTAGAACTTGCCAAGCTTGAAGCTAGCTATGTGTATATACTTGGTGCATTTATACAAAAGTTCCTTCTTCTGATGAGAGCAAACTTAACAAAATGTCAAGCAAGAAAATTAAATATAACAAAAGCCAACAAAGGTCTCTTTCTATACGTTGTTGGGGCATGATGCATCAGTTTAAGTATACATAGAGATGTGGTTCGGATGGTGGATGCGAGATGGTGCTGCTCCAGAATAAACCACGGAGGACTTACCACACAGCGTCAACGAACCCAACCAATAGATATGTATGACCTGCCATCAGAGCGAACCATCAGAGTTATATTTACTTAAAAAAAACAACCTCAGAGTTTATTCTATACCCCGCATTAGATCTCCCATCGAGGTGCACACTTTGATTGTTAGGTTTTGAACTGAAATCTTTACTTTATACCCACCCACATCTCCATATGCCCTGAAGCATAGAACTCATCCCTGTACATACGGTCCCCAAGCCATATAGTGCTTTGCTGCCTCTAGAGAACAAACAGTTGACATATTGGCCATGTTTTATAATTATTTCCCTCGTAATTAGCCGAAGACCGATGCGATGTGCAGACACAGGACAAACATAACTGTATACATAAATATTATGTCCTTATGCTTTTCGTATATGGATGTATTGTATGTTTGGCCAGAAATGTATTCCCTTGTTACCCGCCTGCTCTCTTCGACGCCGGCAATTACGAATTCCTTTGGTGCATTGCAAAGTAGGACGAAAGGATGACAAGGACGATGATGGTAATAAGGTTGATCCCATCTGCAGTTCTGCACCCATCCACTGTGGTTATAAAGTAGATAGTCGAATTGGAACGCAAACGTTCGTGCTTCCAGTTATTTTCTAACAATTCAAGTTTCAGTTCGAGTTTTTCCCCTTCACTACTTTCTAAAACTAACCTAACCCAAACCCATGCTGATAGTTTCCTTAAGCCACCCTATCTCCCTGCCTGTCGTGTGCCATTACCGCATACTCCAAAACTTCTATCCCTCTTTTTCAGCCAAATTCATGGAATCCAAAGAAGCTTAATAGTATACGGTGCCCTATGACACATGCCATGTTAGCCATGTTTATACGAATTCGGCAGAGGACCGAGCGGGTGAATCTCTACATACAACTGCATTATCTAAATATGCGGGAGAGGGGCTATCCAAAGGTTACATGTGATTGTTATTTAGAAGTTATGCACTTAAATAAATAATCTAGTTTTGCGGGAGGATAATTATAGCGCGGTAATTATATGAACAGATAATGACAGTGATGCCAAATACACATAATAATACGTGTAACATGACAAAGTTTTGAGATTTTTATAGTTTTTATTTTGGGGGTGAGTGTTTGTGTTTTGATTTTAATTGTTGTTTTTGTTTTATTGTTTCAAATTCGGATGATGATGTGCTGACATTTAAACTTAGGGGAATTTTCTATTAATTGGTGATAAAAGATTCCGTATGCATACAAAAAGTCCAAAGTTTGAAAAAGTTAGAAAGTTTCTTTAAGATATCGAAAGGACAATGCATTTTTCGCTTAGACGAACTTCTATATGAACTTTTCAACTGAAGTTTATATAGTAATTCAAAAGGTCCTTGGATCAATGTTTTCAGAAATCTGGGGAATTGTTTGTGACTTTGAACAATTTTTGGGGAATTTGTGCTTTAGCATTGTTTATTTGTACGAGTATATATGTTAATATAATCCGATTATCGTAGGGCTGATTTCTCCAAACTTAACAATCTTCTTAGCTCGGCCGACTTTGAATTAAGATCCTTCCACTTAACAGTTGAGTCACTTACAAATTGGTTTTATTTGATTCTTTCGTACTGTATTGAAGAATCAGTACCGTTCTCTCGTAGAAAAGATTTCACCTCTGTTTCCCCTTGGTACAACAGAGAGCTCCGTAGCCTAAGAAATACCCGTAACAAGCTTTGGAAGATCTTTTTACAGTCCAAATCTGATACTGATCACAACAACTACTATCTTCTCGCCTATAATTCTTTCTTTGAATTAAGGTAATCCCTTTATAACCAATACCTTAACCAAATGGAAAATAACCTTCTTTCTGATGCAAGGAAATTTTTCAAGTTTATAAATGTCAAATGAAAACCTGATGGGTTTCCACCTTCAATGAGTTTTTCCAACATAATCTCCTCTGATCCAACAACCATATCAAATCTATTTGCTAATTACTTTAGCAAATCGTATACTGAACATCTGCATGGTCCTGATCGACACAACTTTAGTTATTTAGATGGCTGCACTCAAACCTCCCTTTCATCGTTTACAATAACTGAAGAAATGGTGCTAGCCAAAATCGTAAGCCTCAAAGAAAACTTTGGCCCTGGTCCTGATGGCGTCTCATCAGTTGTTCTAAAAAAATGTATGCTAGCCTCTATACTCCCCCGCTCAACATGGTTTTCTTAAAAATAGATCCACTACGACTAACTTAATTGAATTTATATCCAAAGTTTTGTCAGCCCTTGAGAATGGCAAAGAAGTCGATGTTGTATACACTGATTACAGCAAAGCCTTTGATAAAATATCCCATAAGATAATTTATCTCAAACTAAGAGCTATGGACTTTCCATCTTTATTTTTATAAACTGGAAAAGCTCCTATCTTGCGAATAGAACTTATAGAGTCCTTTTCCGTAACTCAGTCTCCAATCCTATACATGCAACTTCTGGAGTCCCACAAGGTAGTCACCTTGGCCCCCTTCTCTTCGTCTTATCTGTTAACGATGTCTGTCTTAAATTAAAAAACTCAGATATCCTAATAATTGCGGATGAAAAGAAAATTTTTAAGATTATCTCTACTCTATCTGATTCCTTACTTTTACAAAATGATCTTAATATCTTTTTTGTTTGGTGCATGCATAATTTTCTGGAGTTAAATGTAGGTAAATGTAAACAAATGACCTTTTCGCGCAAACAAATCCCATCTACTTACTACTTCCTTAATGACGCCGTCAACGTAGTCGATTCTATTAGAGATCTTGGTATTATGTGTGACAAACACCTGAATTTCCATTCCCATTTTGACCAAATTATTAATAAAGCTAATAGATCTCTCGGTTTTATTAAGAGATGGTCAAAAGAATTTTCCAACCCCTATGTAACTAAAGCGCTTTACATTTCCCTAGTCCGTCCTCATCTTGAATATGCATGACAAGTATGGTCTCCCTTTTATGAAAACCATTCACTCAGAATTGAAAATGTTCAAAGACGTTTCGTTCGATTTGCCTTACGTGGCCTCCCCTGGAATGATACATCCAACTTGCCTGCTTATGCCGATCGACTAAAACTGATAGGTTTGCAGCCCTTATATATTAGACGCAAAAACGCTGATAAATTATTTTCTCACCAATTGCTAATGGGCCTTAGGGCCCACATAAATTAATGTTGAAAACTGATAACAAGAACTGCCAAAAAAAAAATGATAAGCTAGTGGTAAGTTAAGTTAAGTTAAGTTATGATAGCTTGTATTAAGCTGAATAAATAAATAAAAAAAACAACCTAAGCAATTTGGAAAGTTCTAGGTTTTTAAAAACCATCCACGATATTTTGCCATGCCTTCCGATTCTGACACATAGGCATATAGGTTTTCTAGAAACGATTATTTATAGCAGAAATTGTTTGAATGATGCAATTTCGAACAGTTGTTTTTTCCATCAAAAATCAGAATGACAAATCAGCAAAACTGTCTCCTGAAGCGAGGAATCTGTTAGTAAATCAAGCAATTAAATATTCTGAAATAAAATATGCGTACAATTTGTTTTACCGTAGTGTGAGGCAAAGTTTTTCCTTTGAGCTTATAATCCATCGTTTTTCGGAAAAGATTATTATTTGGTGCAATTTTTCAATGATGGCTATAAACGAACTGTCAAAAAAATTCCAATGTTCCTTTTCAATGATGAAAACCGCGTTGAAGTTCATTGCTTTCTAAGTGTGCTTCAGATAATCTGAGAGTTTTTCTTATGGAGGAAAATTTCGACATTGGCGTTATCCAAGAACCGTGGATAAATGGCCTCAAGGTGCCAGGCCTCCAAGACAACCAATACGTCCTCTTTTATAAAACCGCAGATCAAGACCAAGGTAATCCCAGAACTTGTATTTTAGCTAAGATACATTTAAAAGGCTTTTTATGTCCAAATTTTAGCACTCCCGATCTGACAGTTGTCAGATTTGAAGAAAACAATACTAAGGGTTTTCTGTTGGCCTCTTTTTACCCTGCCCATAATGCACCATCACCTCCGGAGGAGGTGTGCAAAATCAAAACAGAAGCTAACATCAAAAAGGCAAACCTTCTGATTGGAGGCGACGCAAATGCTCGGCATACCCTTTGGGGAAGTTCTGTGATCAATAAACGAGGTGAGTCACTTTTTGATTTTATTATTGAAAATAATATGACCATTTGTAAAAGACGCAATACTCCCACTTTCGTCTTTCTGAGCTCGGAAAATTGTGATGGATGGGAGGATGTGCTTGATGTTACTTTAGTAAATTTATTAGTGGAGAATTGAAGAGTTTCCCCTTTGAATTCGTTTTCGGGTCACAAGTGGATTTTTTTTCAAATTATTTCGAGTGGAAAATCCCTCCACCTTACAGAAATCCCAAAAGAACTGACTGGACGAAATTCAGTCAAATTGCTAATTCCAAACCAAGCAGCTCACTGAATCTCACTGAATCGATAGGAGACCTTGAATCAAAGGTGAAAACCTTTGAAACTTCTATAAGTAAAGCTTTAAGAGTCTCTTGCCCAGTTAAATATAGACGTAAAACCCTTCCTTCTTGGTGGAATGAAGAACTGTCCAGTCTTAGGAAAATGACGAGGACAATTTTCAATATCAGCCACAAGCATACGTTTTAATAAACGTATAAAGACTCTCTTAAAATTTACAAGCAAGCCCTGTCATCAGCCAAAAGACAAGGCTGGAGAGAATACGGTCAATCAATCGAAGACATAAAGGACTCCGCAAGGCTCAGCAAAGTTTTACCGAAGGTACATTTCAACCTTCATTTCTAAAAAAGCCTGATGGAACCTTGACAGCCTCTCCAGCTACTGATGAAGACGCACTTTCCGGGTTGCGAGAGTCATAACCCCGAACCGCTTGAAAACACAGAGACAAATGTAGCTCATGTGGAGAAAGTCAATTCCGTTATAACCAGAGAAAATATTTTGTGGGCCATCAATACTTTTTTTCCATATAAATCCCCAGGCGTGGATGGCATACTGCCAGTTATGCTTAAAAAGTTGCAGCTCCATGTGGCAGCTCCATGGCTGGAATTAATTTTCAAAGGACGTCTCCTTCTCAAACATGTGCCCATGTCGCGGAGACAGGTCAAAGTAGTTTTTATCCCGAAAGTGGGTAAGCGAGGTCACGAATCCGCGAAGGATTTCAGACCAATAAGCTTAACATCTTTTGTGCTTAAAACCTTGGAGCGCATTCTTGATTACTATATTAGAGAAATCCTAGTTGGACGTCCTCTCGAAAGCTCTCAGCATGCTTATCTTAAGGGCAAATCTACGGAGACTGCACTCCATGAGGTAGTGCGTACTGTAGAACAAACAATCCATTTTAAAGAATTTACTCTTGCCACCTTAGTAGACATAGAAGGTGCTTTTATTAACGTCCTTACCGAATCCAGAGAAGAATCGCTCGTTAAGTTCGGTGCAGAAGCCTTCATTCGAGAATGGATTATTTTCATGCTCAGTGGTAGTAAGATTCGAGCCACTCTAGAATACAATCGCAACAAAACACGTGAGTAGGGGAACACCCCAGGGTGGTGTCCTTTCGCCTCTTCTATGGCTTCTGGTCATGGATACAATTCTCGTTAAATAAGAGAGATGTGGAGTGAAGGTGGTAGCCTATGCGGATGATTTGGTGCTATTGGTGTCAGGAAAGTATACCTCTGTGATTAGTGAAATCACGGTGTCAGCTTTGAAGAAAGTTAGCAACTGGGCCATGAGTTGTGGACTAGGAGTTAACCAAAGTAAAACTGAGCTGTTGCTCTTTACCACCAAAACTAAAGTACCGCCCTTCACGCTACCTCGACTCAACGGTCAAATCCTATCATTGTCTTCCAGTGCAAAATATTTGGGAGTTATACTCGACCCTAAACTAAACTATAAACTAAATATTGAAGTACGGGTTAAGAAAGCCTGTGTTGCCTTCTACGCCTGCAGCAAAAATTTCGGCAAAAAGTGGGGACTTCAGTCGAAGATGATTTTATGGACGTACACAGCCGTAGTACGTCCAATCTTAACATATGGTTCGATTGTGTGGTGGCCTGCTTTTACCAAAGTCTATAATATTGATAAGCTAAAGAAGGTTCAGAGAACAGCTTGCGTGGGCACCACAGGGGCCATGCGTACTTGCCCAATGGACGCCTTAAACGTTATTTTGGATCTTCTACCAATCGAACTTTTAATTAAATACATAGTTTCCTGCAGCGCTATTAGGCTGAAGGAATCAAACAGCTGGTTGCCAAAACCTTATGGTCACAGCAACACAGCGAAATTAATTCCCTCAGATATTATCTCGATAGAAACTGACTATTGCACTCCTACTTGGAGCCTTAGTAAAGGTTTTAAGGTTATTTTCCCATCCAAAGAAGATTGTTAGGATGACATCGTGTCGATAGGTTTCGTCGTTTCGACACAACCATCTTTACTGACGGCTCAAAGATGGAGTGCGGAGTTGGTTCTGCGAACTTTTCTGAGTCCCGAAATGTAGCTAAATCCTTTAGGCTTTCTGACTTTGCTATCGTTTTTCAGGCTGAACTACTTGTAATAAGGAAGGCATGTAAGATACTTAAACAAAACCCAAACCAAAACCGAAATGCGGCTATCTTTACAGACAGTCAGGCAGCTGTCAAAGCCATTAACTCGGCCATATGCTTAGCAATGATGATGAGCTTGCGAGCCTGAATATTAACCTCGGTGTCATCCTGATCTCAGTTCCGGGCCATAGTGGTATCGTGGGAAATGAACGGGCTAACAAGCTAGCCAGGCAAGGATCCCTTCATAGCTCACTTGCGGAAATGGTTAACATTCCTCTTGGCGCTATGAAGGGTAAAATCTTTTCTATCTACCAAACTGAATCAAACCGAAGGTGGAGCACCCAACCCAACTGCATTATATCTAGGAAGATATGGCCCACCAGGATTGTTGTGGCTTGCACCGGACATTGGCCTATAGGAGTTCATGCGAAGAAGTTGGGTATCTCTTACAACACCTTTTGCCGTAGCTGTAGTGACCAAAGAGAAAGTGAAACGATAATCCATTTCCTCTGCAAATGCCCTGCTTTGGAAAACACTAGAATGACATACTTTGGAAAAGCATTCTTTCACGAACTTGATGAGCTATTTGAGACAAAGGTTAGGGACCTAATCTTTTTTCTCAATGCGACAAAAAGGCTCTAACACAATCGCTATGAAGCTTCTCTATCAATCTATCCCTTTCAATCTAAGGTCAAACGAGTTTTTGGTATCAAAACGGCGCACTACAGCGCTAATTGGATCGCAGGCTAGGTTGCCTTGAGATCGACATTTCTACCTAGAGGCATTTAGCTAGGAACCGAGCTAAGTGGAAAGGTTTTGTTGGGTGAGGCTCTTATTCAAATAGGACTGTAGAGCCACCTTAAGGTAGCTAGTGCATCAGCTTAGACCAGGATGACTTGGAACATTATTCACCATACAAATGTAACGGGATTGGCAAAAAAATGAACAATGTCATCGACGAAAAGAAGAATGCACTCCAATCAGTACTTTAAAACAACATCTTGTTTATACTTCTTTACAACTTTTTATGAGTTCAACATCTTTTTACATGTTTTCATAATTTCAAATCTTTTCAAATCAACAAATGCATACATTTCGTTTTCTTAACCCCAACACGTTCAATATTGTGTAAGAATACGTAAGTAGTTTTGTATATTTGTTTATTACTAAACACATTTCAACTTAAGTCTTTCGAAAACGACTCGTTATAGGAGGCGAGGATAGGAAAACAACAGAAACGCGTTAGTGTTTTCGACACGTTTCCTTGCCTATATATTCACTTGTAAGACGATAACAAAAGCCTTTAGCCTTAGGCTCGCATGAAGAACTTATAATCATCATAACATACATATATATGTTCATACCTACTCGGATGTACTAACAATAAAGTAGGTATCTGGTCCTAAAATATTTTCAAAATGCCAAAGCAAAATACGGTCACATCCTGTTTGAAAGGAAGTGGTCCCAAGTTGGCATTTCCATTCCATATACCGCTGAACTGCTGCTGTATCCCAGTATGCCAGCACATATATAATTTTCCAAAATGCTTCTACATTCAACATCCAAAATCCTTTCCCCCCCCCATTCATACTCCCCCACTCATCGACTATAAAGATTCAAAAAACAAATAGATACTTCTACCACCCGCCCCCAAATCCAAATTCTATTCGAATTTTGGACAATTCTGCACGCAATCTGACTGCAGCAAGGATAATGGTCACAGTCGTACAATCGCCTTTGCACAATTCGAAATATTGTGGAACTGTATAGAGTCTGTACTGTATCTGTGCTCTAGTCTGTAGAAGAATTGTAGTACAGGACACCACCAGACACACAGATTGGTTGGAAGTTTTCGTGTTTATGTGCGGTCTACAGTGTTTC